>NW_026441569.1:300000-434782 GCF_025612915.1 Magallana angulata
TTACCATTAAATATATATGGCAACAGTTATCGAGTAAACACCGTCTTACCTGTTTACGACTTTATTTCAAATAACTATCGCTCTAGATAAAGCTTTAAAGTGTTGCGCATTTTAGTGTAATTGGATAATTGTCATAAAGATGTATCCTTTATGTTCTACTGTGTATCAAGTTTGTGTGCTTGTGGTATTTAGATAAGGAAATAATCACAACAAAATAAACAGCCTGTAAGTCCGTGAATGTTTCTACTTCAGATGCCTGCAAGACAGTGAAAAATCACACTTGATAACATACTATTCAAAAGTGTTAAAATCGTATAGAATCAACGTTGCCCGACTCTCAGCTAACATTTTGTTCCCATTGTGTTCACAATTTGTGGTACAAGTACATACTTTTCACGTCTAATCTCGACCAGTGAAAGAGATTTTTAGCGTGTATGAGGTTTCGCTTTCATGTGTTGCACGTTTTATTCTAATTGGCGAATTCTCATAAAGGTGTATCCTTTATGTTCTACTGTGTATGGTGTTTGTGTGCTTGTGTTATTTTGATAACATAATAGTCATAACCAAAATAACAGCCTGCAAGTCCGTGAATGTTTCTACTTCAGATGCCTGCAAGACAGTGAAAAATCACACTTGCTAACATACTATTCAAAAGTGTTAAAATCGTATAGAATCAACGTTGCCCAACTCTCAGCTAACATTTTGTTCCCATTGTGTTCACAATTTGTGGTACAAGTACATACTTTTCACGTCTAATCTCGACCAGTAAAAGAGAGTTTTAGCAACACAAATGTAACAACAGTTTGTGCTACATTGAAACTGCGCATGGCTCCAGACTTTTCAGTTTACATTCATCTAACAGCAAACGCGATTGATTTATATCAGTGTCCGCTAGAGGGATTCGATCTCCAAGACATGGCTAAACGTAAAGCTAGCGCTCGTTATGGAGTCAACAGTAACATCTTCTGGACGTGTTTTTAGTGTCCAACCTCAATACCTTTTGTTTCTGTTTTTATTACCATTAAATATATATGGCAACAGTTATCGAGTAAACACCGTCTTACGTGTTTACGACTTTATTTCAAATAACTATCGCTCTAGATAAAGCTTTAAAGTGTTGTAAATTCTTATCTAATTGGATAATTTTCATAAAGATTTATCCTTTATGTTCTACTGTGTATCAAGTTTGTGTGCTTGTGGTATTTAGATAAGGAAATAATCACAACAAAATAAACAGCCTGTAAGTCCGTGAATGTTTCTACTTCAGATGCCTGCAAGACAGTGAAAAATCACACTTGATAACATACCATTCAAAAGTGTTAAAATCGTATAGAATCAACGTTGCCCGACTCTCAGCTAACATTTTGTTCCCATTGTGTTCACAATTTGTGGTACAAGTACATACTTTTCACGTCTAATCTCGACCAGTAAAAGAGATTTTTAGCAACACAAACGTAACAACAGTTTGTGCTACATTGAAACTGCGCATGGCTCCAGACTTTTCAGTTTACATTCATCTAACTGCAAACGCGATTGATTTATATCAGTGTCCGCTAGAGGGATTCGAACTCCAAGACATGGCTAAACCTTAAGCTAGCGCTCGTTATGGAGTCAACAGTAACATCTTCTGGACGTGTTTTTAGTGTCCAACCTCAATACCTTTTGTTTCTGTTTTTATTACCATTAAATATATATGGCAACAGTTATCGAGTAAACACCGTCTTACCTGTTTACGACTTTATTTCAAATAACTATCGCTCTAGATAAAGCTTTAAAGTGTTGCGCATTTTAGTCTAATTGGATAATTGTCATAAAGATGTATCCTTTATGTTCTACTGTGTATCAAGTTTGTGTGCTTGTGGTATTTAGATAAGGAAATAATCACAACAAAATAAACAGCCTGTAAGTCCGTGAATGTTTCTACTTCAGATGCCTGCAAGACAGTGAAAAATCACACTTGATAACATACTATTCAAAAGTGTTAAAATCGTATAGAATCAACGTTGCCCGACTCTCAGCTAACATTTTGTTCCCATTGTGTTCACAATTTGTGGTACAAGTACATACTTTTCACGTCTAATCTCGACCAGTGAAAGAGATTTTTAGCGTGTATGAGGTTTCGCTTTCATGTGTTGCACGTTTTATTCTAATTGGCGAATTCTCATAAAGGTGTATCCTTTATGTTCTACTGTGTATGGTGTTTGTGTGCTTGTGTTATTTTGATAACATAATAGTCATAACCAAAATAACAGCCTGCAAGTCCGTGAATGTTTCTACTTCAGATGCCTGCAAGACAGTGAAAAATCACACTTGCTAACATACTATTCAAAAGTGTTAAAATCGTATAGAATCAACGTTGCCCAACTCTCAGCTAACATTTTGTTCCCATTGTGTTCACAATTTGTGGTACAAGTACATACTTTTCACGTCTAATCTCGACCAGTAAAAGAGAGTTTTAGCAACACAAATGTAACAACAGTTTGTGCTACATTGAAACTGCGCATGGCTCCAGACTTTTGAGTTTACATTCATCTAACTGCAAACGCGATTGATTTATATCAGTGTCCGCTAGAGGGATTCGATCTCCAAGACATGGCTAAACGTAAAGCTAGCGCTCGTTATGGAGTCAACAGTAACATCTTCTGGACGTGTTTTTAGTGTCCAACCTCAATACCTTTTGTTTCTGTTTTTATTACCATTAAATATATATGGCAACACTTATCGAGTAAACACCGTCTTACGTGTTTACGACTTTATTTCAAATAACTATCGCTCTAGATAAAGCTTTAAAGTGTTGTAAATTCTTATCTAATTGGATAATTTTCATAAAGATTTATCCTTTATGTTCTACTGTGTATCAAGTTTGTGTGCTTGTGGTATTTAGATAAGGAAATAATCACAACAAAATAAACAGCCTGTAAGTCCGTGAATGTTTCTACTTCAGATGCCTGCAAGACAGTGAAAAATCACACTTGATAACATACTATTCAAAAGTGTTAAAATCGTATAGAATCAACGTTGCCCGACTCTCAGCTAACATTTTGTTCCCATTGTGTTCACAATTTGTGGTACAAGTACATACTTTTCACGTCTAATCTCGACCAGTAAAAGAGATTTTTAGCAACACAAACGTAACAACAGTTTGTGCTATATTGAAACTGCGCATGGCTCCAGACTTTTGAGTTTACATTCATCTAACTGCAAACGCGATTGATTTATATCAGTGCCCGCTAGAGGGATTCGAACTCCAAGACATGGCTAAACGTAAAGCTAGCGCTCGTTATGGAGTCAACAGTAACATCTTCTGGACGTGTTTTTAGTGTCCAACCTCAATACCTTTTGTTTCTGTTTTTATTACCATTAAATATATATGGCAACAGTTATCGAGTAAACACCGTCTTACCTGTTTACGACTTTATTTCAAATAACTATCGCTCTAGATAAAGCTTTAAAGTGTTGCGCATTTTAGTCTAATTGGATAATTGTCATAAAGATGTATCCTTTATGTTCTAGTGTGTATGAGGTTTGTGTGCTTGTGGTATTTTGATAAGGAAATAATTACAACAAAATAAACAGCCTGCAAGTCCGTGAATGTTTCTACTTCAGATGCCTGCAAGACAGTGAAAAATCACACTTGATAACATACTATTCAAAAGTGTTAAAATCGTATAGAATTAACATTGCTCGACTTTTAGCTAACATTTTGTTCCCATTGTGTTCACAATTTGTGGTACAAGTACATACTTTTCACGTCTAATCTCGACCAGTAAAAGAGATTTTTAGCAACACAAACGTAACAACAGTTTGTGCTACATTGAAACTGCGCATGGCTCCAGACTTTTCAGTTTACATTCATCTAACTGCAAACGCGATTGATTTATATCAGTGCCCGCTAGAGGGATTCGAACTCCAAGACATGGCTAAACGTAAAGCTAGCGCTCGTTATGGAGTCAACAGTAACATCTTCTGGACGTGTTTTTAGTGTCCAACCTCAATACCTTTTGTTTCTGTTTTTATTACCATTAAATATATATGGCAACAGTTATCGAGTAAACACCGTCTTACCTGTTTACGACTTTATTTCAAATAACTATCGCTCTAGATAAAGCTTTAAAGTGTTGCGCATTTTAGTCTAATTGGATAATTGTCATAAAGATGTATCCTTTATGTTCTACTGTGTATCAAGTTTGTGTGCTTGTGGTATTTAGATAAGGAAATAATCACAACAAAATAAACAGCCTGTAAGTCCGTGAATGTTTCTACTTCAGATGCCTGCAAGACAGTGAAAAATCACACTTGATAACATACTATTCAAAAGTGTTAAAATCGTATAGAATCAACGTTGCCCGACTCTCAGCTAACATTTTGTTCCCATTGTGTTCACAATTTGTGGTACAAGTACATACTTTTCACGTCTAATCTCGACCAGTGAAAGAGATTTTTAGCGTGTATGAGGTTTCGCTTTCATGTGTTGCACGTTTTATTCTAATTGGCGAATTCTCATAAAGGTGTATCCTTTATGTTCTACTGTGTATGGTGTTTGTGTGCTTGTGTTATTTTGATAACATAATAGTCATAACCAAAATAACAGCCTGCAAGTCCGTGAATGTTTCTACTTCAGATGCCTGCAAGACAGTGAAAAATCACACTTGCTAACATACTATTCAAAAGTGTTAAAATCGTATAGAATCAACGTTGCCCAACTCTCAGCTAACATTTTGTTCCCATTGTGTTCACAATTTGTGGTACAAGTACATACTTTTCACGTCTAATCTCGACCAGTAAAAGAGAGTTTTAGCAACACAAATGTAACAACAGTTTGTGCTACATTGAAACTGCGCATGGCTCCAGACTTTTGAGTTTACATTCATCTAACTGCAAACGCGATTGATTTATATCAGTGTCCGCTAGAGGGATTCGATCTCCAAGACATGGCTAAACGTAAAGCTAGCGCTCGTTATGGAGTCAACAGTAACATCTTCTGGACGTGTTTTTAGTGTCCAACCTCAATACCTTTTGTTTCTGTTTTTATTACCATTAAATATATATGGCAACACTTATCGAGTAAACACCGTCTTATGTGTTTACGACTTTATTTCAAATAACTATCGCTCTAGATAAAGCTTTAAAGTGTTGTAAATTCTTATCTAATTGGATAATTTTCATAAAGATTTATCCTTTATGTTCTACTGTGTATCAAGTTTGTGTGCTTGTGGTATTTAGATAAGGAAATAATCACAACAAAATAAACAGCCTGTAAGTCCGTGAATGTTTCTACTTCAGATGCCTGCAAGACAGTGAAAAATCACACTTGATAACATACTATTCAAAAGTGTTAAAATCGTATAGAATCAACGTTGCCCGACTCTCAGCTAACATTTTGTTCCCATTGTGTTCACAATTTGTGGTACAAGTACATACTTTTCACGTCTAATCTCGACCAGTAAAAGAGATTTTTAGCAACACAAACGTAACAACAGTTTGTGCTATATTGAAACTGCGCATGGCTCCAGACTTTTGAGTTTACATTCATCTAACTGCAAACGCGATTGATTTATATCAGTGCCCGCTAGAGGGATTCGAACTCCAAGACATGGCTAAACGTAAAGCTAGCGCTCGTTATGGAGTCAACAGTAACATCTTCTGGACGTGTTTTTAGTGTCCAACCTCAATACCTTTTGTTTCTGTTTTTATTACCATTAAATATATATGGCAACAGTTATCGAGTAAACACCGTCTTACCTGTTTACGACTTTATTTCAAATAACTATCGCTCTAGATAAAGCTTTAAAGTGTTGCGCATTTTAGTCTAATTGGATAATTGTCATAAAGATGTATCCTTTATGTTCTAGTGTGTATGAGGTTTGTGTGCTTGTGGTATTTTGATAAGGAAATAATTACAACAAAATAAACAGCCTGCAAGTCCGTGAATGTTTCTACTTCAGATGCCTGCAAGACAGTGAAAAATCACACTTGATAACATACTATTCAAAAGTGTTAAAATCGTATAGAATTAACATTGCTCGACTTTTAGCTAACATTTTGTTCCCATTGTGTTCACAATTTGTGGTACAAGTACATACTTTTCACGTCTAATCTCGACCAGTAAAAGAGATTTTTAGCAACACAAACGTAACAACAGTTTGTGCTACATTGAAACTGCGCATGGCTCCAGACTTTTCAGTTTACATTCATCTAACTGCAAACGCGATTGATTTATATCAGTGCCCGCTAGAGGGATTCGAACTCCAAGACATGGCTAAACGTAAAGCTAGCGCTCGTTATGGAGTCAACAGTAACATCTTCTGGACGTGTTTTTAGTGTCCAACCTCAATACCTTTTGTTTCTGTTTTTATTACCATTAAATATATATGGCAACAGTTATCGAGTAAACACCGTCTTACCTGTTTACGACTTTATTTCAAATAACTATCGCTCTAGATAAAGCTTTAAAGTGTTGCGCATTTTAGTCTAATTGGATAATTGTCATAAAGATGTATCCTTTATGTTCTACTGTGTATCAAGTTTGTGTGCTTGTGGTATTTAGATAAGGAAATAATCACAACAAAATAAACAGCCTGTAAGTCCGTGAATGTTTCTACTTCAGATGCCTGCAAGACAGTGAAAAATCACACTTGATAACATACTATTCAAAAGTGTTAAAATCGTATAGAATCAACGTTGCCCGACTCTCAGCTAACATTTTGTTCCCATTGTGTTCACAATTTGTGGTACAAGTACATACTTTTCACGTCTAATCTCGACCAGTGAAAGAGATTTTTAGCGTGTATGAGGTTTCGCTTTCATGTGTTGCACGTTTTATTCTAATTGGCGAATTCTCATAAAGGTGTATCCTTTATGTTCTACTGTGTATGGTGTTTGTGTGCTTGTGTTATTTTGATAACATAATAGTCATAACCAAAATAACAGCCTGCAAGTCCGTGAATGTTTCTACTTCAGATGCCTGCAAGACAGTGAAAAATCACACTTGCTAACATACTATTCAAAAGTGTTAAAATCGTATAGAATCAACGTTGCCCAACTCTCAGCTAACATTTTGTTCCCATTGTGTTCACAATTTGTGGTACAAGTACATACTTTTCACGTCTAATCTCGACCAGTAAAAGAGAGTTTTAGCAACACAAATGTAACAACAGTTTGTGCTACATTGAAACTGCGCATGGCTCCAGACTTTTGAGTTTACATTCATCTAACAGCAAACGCGATTGATTTATATCAGTGTCCGCTAGAGGGATTCGATCTCCAAGACATGGCTAAACGTAAAGCTAGCGCTCGTTATGGAGTCAACAGTAACATCTTCTGGACGTGTTTTTAGTGTCCAACCTCAATACCTTTTGTTTCTGTTTTTATTACCATTAAATATATATGGCAACAGTTATCGAGTAAACACCGTCTTACCTGTTTACGACTTTATTTCAAATAACTATCGCTCTAGATAAAGCTTTAAGGTGTTGTAAATTCTTATCTAATTGGATAATTTTCATAAAGATTTATCCTTTATGTTCTACTGTGTATCAAGTTTGTGTGCTTGTGGTATTTAGATAAGGAAATAATCACAACAAAATAAACAGCCTGTAAGTCCGTGAATGTTTCTACTTCAGATGCCTGCAAGACAGTGAAAAATCACACTTGATAACATACCATTCAAAAGTGTTAAAATCGTATAGAATCAACGTTGCCCGACTCTCAGCTAACATTTTGTTCCCATTGTGTTCACAATTTGTGGTACAAGTACATACTTTTCACGTCTAATCTCGACCAGTAAAAGAGATTTTTAGCAACACAAACGTAACAACAGTTTGTGCTACATTGAAACTGCGCATGGCTCCAGACTTTTCAGTTTACATTCATCTAACTGCAAACGCGATTGATTTATATCAGTGTCCGCTAGAGGGATTCGAACTCCAAGACATGGCTAAACGTAAAGCTAGCGCTCGTTATGGAGTCAACAGTAACATCTTCTGGACGTGTTTTTAGTGTCCAACCTCAATACCTTTTGTTTCTGTTTTTATTACCATTAAATATATATGGCAACAGTTATCGAGTAAACACCGTCTTACCTGTTTACGACTTTATTTCAAATAACTATCGCTCTAGATAAAGCTTTAAAGTGTTGCGCATTTTAGTCTAATTGGATAATTGTCATAAAGATGTATCCTTTATGTTCTACTGTGTATCAAGTTTGTGTGCTTGTGGTATTTAGATAAGGAAATAATCACAACAAAATAAACAGCCTGTAAGTCCGTGAATGTTTCTACTTCAGATGCCTGCAAGACAGTGAAAAATCACACTTGATAACATACTATTCAAAAGTGTTAAAATCGTATAGAATCAACGTTGCCCGACTCTCAGCTAACATTTTGTTCCCATTGTGTTCACAATTTGTGGTACAAGTACATACTTTTCACGTCTAATCTCGACCAGTGAAAGAGATTTTTAGCGTGTATGAGGTTTCGCTTTCATGTGTTGCACGTTTTATTCTAATTGGCGAATTCTCATAAAGGTGTATCCTTTATGTTCTACTGTGTATGGTGTTTGTGTGCTTGTGTTATTTTGATAACATAATAGTCATAACCAAAATAACAGCCTGCAAGTCCGTGAATGTTTCTACTTCAGATGCCTGCAAGACAGTGAAAAATCACACTTGCTAACATACTATTCAAAAGTGTTAAAATCGTATAGAATCAACGTTGCCCAACTCTCAGCTAACATTTTGTTCCCATTGTGTTCACAATTTGTGGTACAAGTACATACTTTTCACGTCTAATCTCGACCAGTAAAAGAGAGTTTTAGCAACACAAATGTAACAACAGTTTGTGCTACATTGAAACTGCGCATGGCTCCAGACTTTTGAGTTTACATTCATCTAACTGCAAACGCGATTGATTTATATCAGTGTCCGCTAGAGGGATTCGATCTCCAAGACATGGCTAAACGTAAAGCTAGCGCTCGTTATGGAGTCAACAGTAACATCTTCTGGACGTGTTTTTAGTGTCCAACCTCAATACCTTTTGTTTCTGTTTTTATTACCATTAAATATATATGGCAACAGTTATCGAGTAAACACCGTCTTACGTGTTTACGACTTTATTTCAAATAACTATCGCTCTAGATAAAGCTTTAAAGTGTTGTAAATTCTTATCTAATTGGATAATTTTCATAAAGATTTATCCTTTATGTTCTACTGTGTATCAAGTTTGTGTGCTTGTGGTATTTAGATAAGGAAATAATCACAACAAAATAAACAGCCTGTAAGTCCGTGAATGTTTCTACTTCAGATGCCTGCAAGACAGTGAAAAATCACACTTGATAACATACTATTCAAAAGTGTTAAAATCGTATAGAATCAACGTTGCCCGACTCTCAGCTAACATTTTGTTCCCATTGTGTTCACAATTTGTGGTACAAGTACATACTTTTCACGTCTAATCTCGACCAGTAAAAGAGATTTTTAGCAACACAAACGTAACAACAGTTTGTGCTATATTGAAACTGCGCATGGCTCCAGACTTTTGAGTTTACATTCATCTAACTGCAAACGCGATTGATTTATATCAGTGCCCGCTAGAGGGATTCGAACTCCAAGACATGGCTAAACGTAAAGCTAGCGCTCGTTATGGAGTCAACAGTAACATCTTCTGGACGTGTTTTTAGTGTCCAACCTCAATACCTTTTGTTTCTGTTTTTATTACCATTAAATATATATGGCAACAGTTATCGAGTAAACACCGTCTTACCTGTTTACGACTTTATTTCAAATAACTATCGCTCTAGATAAAGCTTTAAAGTGTTGCGCATTTTAGTCTAATTGGATAATTGTCATAAAGATGTATCCTTTATGTTCTACTGTGTATCAAGTTTGTGTGCTTGTGGTATTTAGATAAGGAAATAATCACAACAAAATAAACAGCCTGTAAGTCCGTGAATGTTTCTACTTCAGATGCCTGCAAGACAGTGAAAAATCACACTTGATAACATACTATTCAAAAGTGTTAAAATCGTATAGAATCAACGTTGCCCGACTCTCAGCTAACATTTTGTTCCCATTGTGTTCACAATTTGTGGTACAAGTACATACTTTTCACGTCTAATCTCGACCAGTGAAAGAGATTTTTAGCGTGTATGAGGTTTCGCTTTCATGTGTTGCACGTTTTATTCTAATTGGCGAATTCTCATAAAGGTGTATCCTTTATGTTCTACTGTGTATGGTGTTTGTGTGCTTGTGTTATTTTGATAACATAATAGTCATAACCAAAATAACAGCCTGCAAGTCCGTGAATGTTTCTACTTCAGATGCCTGCAAGACAGTGAAAAATCACACTTGCTAACATACTATTCAAAAGTGTTAAAATCGTATAGAATCAACGTTGCCCAACTCTCAGCTAACATTTTGTTCCCATTGTGTTCACAATTTGTGGTACAAGTACATACTTTTCACGTCTAATCTCGACCAGTAAAAGAGAGTTTTAGCAACACAAATGTAACAACAGTTTGTGCTACATTGAAACTGCGCATGGCTCCAGACTTTTGAGTTTACATTCATCTAACTGCAAACGCGATTGATTTATATCAGTGTCCGCTAGAGGGATTCGATCTCCAAGACATGGCTAAACGTAAAGCTAGCGCTCGTTATGGAGTCAACAGTAACATCTTCTGGACGTGTTTTTAGTGTCCAACCTCAATACCTTTTGTTTCTGTTTTTATTACCATTAAATATATATGGCAACAGTTATCGAGTAAACACCGTCTTACGTGTTTACGACTTTATTTCAAATAACTATCGCTCTAGATAAAGCTTTAAAGTGTTGTAAATTCTTATCTAATTGGATAATTTTCATAAAGATTTATCCTTTATGTTCTACTGTGTATCAAGTTTGTGTGCTTGTGGTATTTAGATAAGGAAATAATCACAACAAAATAAACAGCCTGTAAGTCCGTGAATGTTTCTACTTCAGATGCCTGCAAGACAGTGAAAAATCACACTTGATAACATACTATTCAAAAGTGTTAAAATCGTATAGAATCAACGTTGCCCGACTCTCAGCTAACATTTTGTTCCCATTGTGTTCACAATTTGTGGTACAAGTACATACTTTTCACGTCTAATCTCGACCAGTAAAAGAGATTTTTAGCAACACAAACGTAACAACAGTTTGTGCTATATTGAAACTGCGCATGGCTCCAGACTTTTGAGTTTACATTCATCTAACTGCAAACGCGATTGATTTATATCAGTGCCCGCTAGAGGGATTCGAACTCCAAGACATGGCTAAACGTAAAGCTAGCGCTCGTTATGGAGTCAACAGTAACATCTTCTGGACGTGTTTTTAGTGTCCAACCTCAATACCTTTTGTTTCTGTTTTTATTACCATTAAATATATATGGCAACAGTTATCGAGTAAACACCGTCTTACCTGTTTACGACTTTATTTCAAATAACTATCGCTCTAGATAAAGCTTTAAAGTGTTGCGCATTTTAGTCTAATTGGATAATTGTCATAAAGATGTATCCTTTATGTTCTAGTGTGTATGAGGTTTGTGTGCTTGTGGTATTTTGATAAGGAAATAATTACAACAAAATAAACAGCCTGCAAGTCCGTGAATGTTTCTACTTCAGATGCCTGCAAGACAGTGAAAAATCACACTTGATAACATACTATTCAAAAGTGTTAAAATCGTATAGAATTAACATTGCTCGACTTTTAGCTAACATTTTGTTCCCATTGTGTTCACAATTTGTGGTACAAGTACATACTTTTCACGTCTAATCTCGACCAGTAAAAGAGATTTTTAGCAACACAAACGTAACAACAGTTTGTGCTACATTGAAACTGCGCATGGCTCCAGACTTTTGAGTTTACATTCATCTAACTGCAAACGCGATTGATTTATATCAGTGCCCGCTAGAGGGATTCGAACTCCAAGACATGGCTAAACGTAAAGCTAGCGCTCGTTATGGAGTCAACAGTAACATCTTCTGGACGTGTTTTTAGTGTCCAACCTCAATACCTTTTGTTTCTGTTTTTATTACCATTAAATATATATGGCAACAGTTATCGAGTAAACACCGTCTTACCTGTTTACGACTTTATTTCAAATAACTATCGCTCTAGATAAAGCTTTAAAGTGTTGCGCATTTTAGTCTAATTGGATAATTGTCATAAAGATGTATCCTTTATGTTCTAGTGTGTATGAGGTTTGTGTGCTTGTGGTATTTTGATAAGGAAATAATTACAACAAAATAAACAGCCTGCAAGTCCGTGAATGTTTCTACTTCAGATGCCTGCAAGACAGTGAAAAATCACACTTGCTAACATACTATTCAATAGCGTTAAAATCGTATAGAATTAACATTGCTCGACTTTTAGCTAACATTTTGTTCCCATTGTGTTCACAGTTTGTGGTACAAGTACATACTTTTCACGTCTAATCTCGACCAGTAAAAGAGATTTTTAGCAACACAAATGTAACAACAGTTTGTGCTACATTGAAACTGCGCATGGCTCCAGACTTTTCAGTTTAAATTCATTTAACTGCAAAATCGAGTGATTTATATCAGTGTTCGCTATAGGGAATCGAAATCTAAGACATGGCTAAACATAAAGCTAGCGCTCATTATGGAGTCAACAGTAACATCTTCTGGACGTGCTTTTATTGTCCAACCTCATGCGCCTTTTGGTTTTTGTATTACCATTGTATTTATAATGGAATCATATTTGATATAGTTTGATGGCAACAGTTATCGAGTAAACACCGTCTTACCTGTTAACATCTTTATTTCAAATAACTATCGCTCTAGATAAAGCTTTAAAGTATTGTAAATTTTTATCTAATTGGATAATTTTTATAAAGATGTATCCTTTATGTTCTAGTGTGTATAAGGTTTGTGTGCTTGTGGTATTTTGATAAGGAAATAATCACAACAAAATAAACAGCCTGTAAGTCCGTGAATGTTTCTACTTCAGATGCCTGCAAGACAGTGAAAAATCACACTTGATAACATACTATTCAAAAGTGTTAAAATCGTATAGAATCAACGTTGCCCGACTCTCAGCTAACATTTTGTTCCCATTGTGTTCACAATTTGTGGTACAAGTACATACTTTTCACGTCTAATCTCGACCAGTAAAAGAGATTTTTAGCAACACAAACGTAACAACAGTTTGTGCTATATTGAAACTGCGCATGGCTCCAGACTTTTCAGTTTACATTCATCTAACTGCAAACGCGATTGATTTATATCAGTGCCCGCTAGAGGGATTCGAACTCCAAGACATGGCTAAACGTAAAGCTAGCGCTCGTTATGGAGTCAACAGTAACATCTTCTGGACGTGTTTTTAGTGTCCAACCTCAATACCTTTTGTTTCTGTTTTTATTACCATTAAATATATATGGCAACAGTTATCGAGTAAACACCGTCTTACCTGTTTACGACTTTATTTCAAATAACTATCGCTCTAGATAAAGTTTTAAAGTGTTGCGCATTTTAGTCTAATTGGATAATTGTCATAAAGATGTATCCTTTATGTTCTAGTGTGTATGAGGTTTGTGTGCTTGTGGTATTTTGATAAGGAAATAATTACAACAAAATAAACAGCCTGCAAGTCCGTGAATGTTTCTACTTCAGATGCCTGCAAGACAGTGAAAAATCACACTTGATAACATACTATTCAAAAGTGTTAAAATCGTATAGAATTAACATTGCTCGACTTTTAGCTAACATTTTGTTCCCATTGTGTTCACAATTTGTGGTACAAGTACATACTTTTCACGTCTAATCTCGACCAGTAAAAGAGATTTTTAGCAACACAAACGTAACAACAGTTTGTGCTACATTGAAACTGCGCATGGCTCCAGACTTTTGAATTTACATTCATCTAACTGCAAACGCGATTGATTTATATCAGTGCCCGCTAGAGGGATTCGAACTCCAAGACATGGCTAAACGTAAAGCTAGCGCTCGTTATGGAGTCAACAGTAACATCTTCTGGACGTGTTTTTAGTGTCCAACCTCAATACCTTTTGTTTCTGTTTTTATTACCATTAAATATATATGGCAACAGTTATCGAGTAAACACCGTCTTACCTGTTTACGACTTTATTTCAAATAACTATCGCTCTAGATAAAGCTTTAAAGTGTTGCGCATTTTAGTCTAATTGGATAATTGTCATAAAGATGTATCCTTTATGTTCTAGTGTGTATGAGGTTTGTGTGCTTGTGGTATTTTGATAAGGAAATAATTACAACAAAATAAACAGCCTGCAAGTCCGTGAATGTTTCTACTTCAGATGCCTGCAAGACAGTGAAAAATCACACTTGATAACATACTATTCAAAAGTGTTAAAATCGTATAGAATTAACATTGCTCGACTTTTAGCTAACATTTTGTTCCCATTGTGTTCACAATTTGTGGTACAAGTACATACTTTTCACGTCTAATCTCGACCAGTAAAAGAGATTTTTAGCAACACAAACGTAACAACAGTTTGTGCTACATTGAAACTGCGCATGGCTCCAGACTTTTGAATTTACATTCATCTAACTGCAAACGCGATTGATTTATATCAGTGCCCGCTAGAGGAATTCGAACTCCAAGACATGGCTAAACGTAAAGCTAGCGCTCGTTATGGAGTCAACAGTAACATCTTCTGGACGTGTTTTTAGTGTCCAACCTCAATACCTTTTGTTTCTGTTTTTATTACCATTAAATATATATGGCAACAGTTATCGAGTAAACACCGTCTTACCTGTTTACGACTTTATTTCAAATAACTATCGCTCTAGATAAAGCTTTAAAGTGTTGCGCATTTTAGTCTAATTGGATAATTGTCATAAAGATGTATCCTTTATGTTCTAGTGTGTATGAGGTTTGTGTGCTTGTGGTATTTTGATAAGGAAATAATTACAACAAAATAAACAGCCTGCAAGTCCGTGAATGTTTCTACTTCAGATGCCTGCAAGACAGTGAAAAATCACACTTGATAACATACTATTCAAAAGTGTTAAAATCGTATAGAATTAACATTGCTCGACTCTCAGCTAACATTTTGTTCCCATTGTGTTCACAATTTGTGGTACAAGTACATACTTTTCACGTCTAATCTCGACCAGTAAAAGAGATTTTTAGCAACACAAATGTAACAACAGTTTGTGCTACATTGAAACTGCGCATGGCTCCAGACTTTTCAGTTTAAATTCATCTAACTGCAAAATCGAGTGATTTATATCAGTGTTCGCTATAGGGAATCGAAATCTAAGACATGGCTAAACATAAAGCTAGCGCTCATTATGGAGTCAACAGTAACATCTTCTGGACGTGCTTTTATTGTCCAACCTCATGCGCCTTTTGGTTTTTGTATTACCATTGTATTTATAATGGAATCATATTTGATATAGTTTGATGGCAACAGTTATCGAGTAAACACCGTCTTACCTGTTAACATCTTTATTTCAAATAACTATCGCTCTAGATAAAGCTTTAAAGTATTGTAAATTTTTATCTAATTGGATAATTTTTATAAAGATGTATCCTTTATGTTCTAGTGTGTATAAGGTTTGTGTGCTTGTGGTATTTTGATAAGGAAATAATCACAACAAAATAAACAGCCTGTAAGTCCGTGAATGTTTCTACTTCAGATGCCTGCAAGACAGTGAAAAATCACACTTGATAACATACCATTCAAAAGTGTTAAAATTGTATAGAATCAACGTTGCTCGACTTTTAGCTAACATTTTGTTCCCATTGTGTTCACAGTTTGTGGTACAAGTACATACTTTTCACGTCTAATCTCGACCAGTGAAAGAGATTTTTAGCGTGTATGAGGTTTCGCTTTCATGTGTTGCACGTTTTATTCTAATTGGCGAATTCTCATAAAGGTGTATCCTTTATGTTCTACTGTGTATGGTGTTTGTGTGCTTGTGTTATTTTGATAACATAATAGTCATAACCAAAATAACAGCCTGCAAGTCCGTGAATGTTTCTACTTCAGATGCCTGCAAGACAGTGAAAAATCACACTTGGTAACATACTATTCAAAAGTGTTAAAATCGTATAGAATCAACGTTGCCCGACTCTCAGCTAACATTTTGTTCCCATTGTGTTCACAATTTGTGGTACAAGTACATACTTTTCACGTCTAATCTCGACCAGTAAAAGAGAGTTTTAGCAACACAAATGTAACAACAGTTTGTGCTACATTGAAACTGCGCATGGCTCCAGACTTTTGAGTTTACATTCATCTAACTGCAAACGCGATTGATTTATATCAGTGTCCGCTAGAGGGATTCGAACTCCAAGACATGGCTAAACGTAAAGCTAGCGCTCGTTATGGAGTCAACAGTAACATCTTCTGGACGTGTTTTTAGTGTCCAACCTCAATACCTTTTGTTTCTGTTTTTATTACCATTAAATATATATGGCAACACTTATCGAGTAAACACCGTCTTACGTGTTTACGACTTTATTTCAAATAACTATCGCTCTAGATAAAGCTTTAAAGTGTTGTAAATTTTTATCTAATTGGATAATTTTCATAAAGATTTATCCGTTATGTTCTACTGTGTATCAAGTTTGTGTGCTTTTGGTATTTAGATAAGGAAATAATCACAACAAAATAAACAGCCTGTAAGTCCGTGAATGTTTCTACTTCAGATGTCTGCAAGACAGTGAAAAATCACACTTGATAACATACTATTCAAAAGTGTTAAAATCGTATAGAATCAACGTTGCCCGACTCTCAGTTAACATTTTGTTCCCATTGTGTTCACAATTTTTGGTACAAGTATATACTTTTCACGTTTAATCTCGACCAGTAAAAGGAATTTTAGCAACACAAACGTAACAACAGTTTGTGCTACATTGAAACTGCGCATGGCTCCAGACTTTTGAGTTTACATTCATCTAACTGCAAACGCGATTGATTTATATCAGTGCCCGCTAGAGGGATTCGAACTCCAAGACATGGCTAAACGTAAAGCTAGCGTTCGTTATGGAGTCAACAGTAACATCTTCTGGACGTGTTTTTAGTGTCCAACCTCAATACCTTTTGTTTCTGTTTTTATTACCATTAAATATATATGGCAACAGTTATCGAGTAAACACCGTCTTACCTGTTTACGACTTTATTTCAAATAACTATCGCTCTAGATAAAGCTTTAAAGTATTGTAAATTTTTATCTAATTGGATAATTGTCATAAAGATGTATCCTTTATGTTCTAGTGTGTATGAGGTTTGTGTGCTTGTGGTATTTTGATAAGGAAATAATCACAACAAAATAAACAGCCTGCAAGTCCGTGAATGTTTCTACTTCAGATGCCTGCAAGACAGTGAAAAATCACACTTGATAACATACTATTCAAAAGTGTTAAAATCGTATAGAATCAACGTTGCTCGACTTTTAGCTAACATTTTGTTCCCATTGTGTTCACAGTTTGTGGTACAAGTACATACTTTTCACGTCTAATCTCGACCAGTGAAAGAGATTTTTAGCGTGTATGAGGTTTCGCTTTCATGTGTTGCACGTTTTATTCTAATTAGCGAATTCTCATAAAGGTGTATCCTTTATGTTCTACTGTGTATGGTGTTTGTGTGCTTGTGTTATTTTGATAACATAATAGTCATAACCAAAATAACAGCCTGCAAGTCCGGGAATGTTTCTACTTCAGATGCCTGCAAGACAGTGAAAAATCACACTTGGTAACATACTATTCAAAAGTGTTAAAATCGTATAGAATCAACGTTGCCCGACTCTCAGCTAACATTTTGTTCCCATTGTGTTCACAATTTGTGGTACAAGTACATACTTTTCACGTCTAATCTCGACCAGTAAAAGAGATTTTTAGCAACACAAATGTAACAACAGTTTGTGCTACATTGAAACTGCGCATGGCTCCAGACTTTTCAGTTTACATTCATCTAACTGCAAAAGCGATTGATTTATATCAGTGTCCGCTAGAGGGATTCGAACTCCAAGACATGGCTAAACATAAAGCTAGCGCTCGGTATGGAGTCAACAGTAACATCTTCTGGACGTGTTTTTAGTGTCCAACCTCAATACCTTTTGTTTCTGTTTTTATTACCATTAAATATATATGGCAACAGTTATCGAGTAAACACCGTCTTACCTGTTTACGACTTTATTTCAAATAACTATCGCTCTAGATAAAGCTTTAAAGTGTTGCGCATTTTTATCTAATTGGATAATTGTCATAAAGATGTATCCTTTATGTTCTAGTGTGTATAAGGTTTGTGTGCGGGTGGTATTTTGATAAGGAAATAATTACAACAAAATAAACAGCCTGCAAGTCCGTGAATGTTTCTACTTCAGATGCCTGCAAGACAGTGAAAAATCACACCTGATAACATACTATTCAAAAGTGTTAAAATCGTATAGAATTAACATTGCTCGACTTTTAGCTAACATTTTGTTCCCATTGTGTTCACAGTTTGTGGTACAAGTACATACTTTTCACGTCTAATCTCGACCAGTAAAAGAGATTTTTAACAACACAAATGTAACAACAGTTTGTGCTACATTGAAACTGCGCATGGCTCCAGACTTTTCATTTACATTCATCTAACTGCAAAATCGAGTGATTTATATCAGTGTTCGCTATAGGGAATCGAACTCTAAGACATGGCTAAACATAAAGCTAGCGCTCATTATGGAGTCAACAGTAACATCTTCTGGATGTGCTTTTATTGTCCAACCTCATGCGCCTTTTGGTTTTTGTATTACCATTGTATTTATAATGGAATCATATTTGATATAGTTTGATGGCAACAGTTATCGAGTAAACACCGTCTTACCTGTTAACATCTTTATTTCAAATAACTATCGCTCTAGATAAAGCTTTAAAGTATTGTAAATTTTTATCTAATTGGATAATTTTTATAAAGATGTATCCTTTATGTTCTAGTGTGTATGAGGTTTGTGTCCTTGTGGTATATTGATAAGGAAATAATCACAACAAAATAAACAGCCTGCAAGTCCGTGAATGTTTCTACTTCAGATGCCTGCAAGACAGTGAAAAATCACACTTGATAACATACTATTCAAAAGTGTAAAAATCGTATAGAATCAACGTTGCTCGACTTTTAGCTAACATTTTGTTCCCATTGTGTTCACAGTTTGTGGTACAAGTACATACTTTTCACGTCTAATCTCGACCAGTAAAAGAGATTTTTAGCGTGTATGAGGTTTCGCTTTCATGTGTTGCACGTTTTATTCTAATTGGCGAATTCTCATAAAGGTGTATCCTTTATGTTCTACTTTGTATGGTGTTTGTGTGCTTGTGTTATTTTGATAACGTAATAGTCATAACCAAAATAACAGCCTGCAAGTCCGTGAATGTTTCTACTTCAGATGCCTGCAAGACAGTGAAAAATCACACTTGGTAACATACTATTCAAAAGTGTTAAAATCGTATAGAATCAACGTTGCCCGACTCTCAGCTAACATTTTGTTCCCATTGTGTTCACAATTTGTGGTACAAGCACATACTTTTCACGTCTAATCTCGACCAGTAAAAGAGATTTTTAGCAACACAAATGTAACAACAGTTTGTGCAACATTGAAACTGCGCATGGCTCCAGACTTTTCAGTTTACATTCATCTCACTGCAAAAGCGATTGATTTATATCAGTGTCCGCTAGAGGGATTCGAACTTAAAGACATGGCGAAACATAAAGCTAGCGCTCGTTATGGAGTCAACAGTAACATCTTCTTGACGTGTATTTAGTGTCCAACCTCAATACCTTTTGTTTCTGTTTTTATTACCATTAAATATATATGGCAACAGTTATCGAGTAAACACCGTCTTACCTGTGAACAACTTTATTTCAAATAATTATCGCTCTAGATAAAGCTTTAAAGTGTTGCGCTTTCTTTATCTAATTGGATAATTTTTATAAAGGTGTATCATTTATGTTCTACTGTGCATGAGGTTTGTGTGCTTGTGGTATTTTGATAAGGAAATAGTGACAACCAAATAAACAGCCTGCAAGTCCGTGAATGTTTCTACTTCAGATGCCTGCAAGACAGTGAAATCACAATTGATAACATACTATTCATAAGTGTTAAACTCGTATAGAATCAACGCTGCTCGACTCTTAGCTAACAAATACTCCCATTGTGTTCACAGTTTGTGGTACAAGTACATACTTTTCACGTCTTATCTCGACCAGTAAAAGAGATTTTTAGCGTGTATGAGGTTTCGATTGATTTATATCAGTGTCCGTAAGCGGGATACGAACTCAAAGACATGGCTAAACAAAAAGCTAGAGCTCGTTACGGAGTCAACAGAAACATCTTCTGGACGAGTTTTAGTGTCCAACCTCATGCGCCTTTTGTTATTTTATTTTATTTTTTTTTTTTTTTTTTTATCGCTATTGAATATATAATGGAATTATATTTGAAATAGTTTGATGGAAACAGTTATTGTGAAAACACCGCCTTACCTGTTAACAACCATATTACAAATAACGATTTAGATAAAGCTTAAAGAGACTACTGCGGCCCTCACAATTGAATTGAAATTAACTATAACAAGGTCGACAACATCCACTCTTGGAGTAATAGTGTGTCGAAAATGAAGCCTGATCTAGCTCTTACCTTTGCGCAATTTCATCCTTTATGTGTTGCACATTTTATTCTAATTGGCGAATTTTCATGAAGGTGTATCCTTTATGTTCTACTTTGTATGAGGTTTGTGTGCGTGTGTTATTTCGATAACGAAATAGTGACAACCAAATAAACAGCCTGCAAGTCCGTGAATGTTTCTACTTCAGATGCCTGCAAGACAGTGAAAAATCACACTTAATAACATACTATTCATAAGTGTTAAAATCGTATCGAATCAACGTTGCCCGACTCTCAGCTAACATTTTGTTCCCATAGTGTTCACAATTTGTGGTACATGTACATACTTTTCACGTCTAATCTCGACCAGTAAAAGAGATTTTTAGCGACACAAATGTAACAACAGTTTGTGCTACATTGAAACTGCGCATGGCTCCAGACTTTTCAGTTTACATTCATCTAACTGCAAAATCGATTGATTTATATCAGTGTCCGCTAGAGGGATTCGAACTCCAAGACATGGCTAAACATAAAGTTAGCGCTCGGTATGGAGTCAACAGTAACATCTTCTGGACGTGTTTTTAGTGTCCAACCTCTTCTTCCTTTTGTTTCTGTTTTTATTACCATTAAATATATATGGCAACAGTTATCGAGTAAACACCGTCTTACATGTGAACAACTTTATTTCAAATAACTATCGCTCTAGATAAAGCTTTAAAGTGTTGCACATTTTTATCTAATTGGATAATTTTTATAAAGACGTATCCTTTATGTTCTACTGTGTATGAGGTTTGTGTGCGGGTGGTATTTTGATAAGGAAATAGTGACAACAAAATAAACAGCCTGCAAGTCCGTGAATGTTTCTACTTCAGATGCCTGCAAGACAATGAAAAATCACACTTCATAACATACTATTCAGAAGTGATAAACTCGTATAGAATCAATGTTGCCCGACTCTTAGCTAACATTTTGTTCCCATTGTGTTCACAGTTTGTGGTACAAGTACATACTTTTCACGTCTAATCTCGACCAGTAAAAGAGATTTTTAGCGTGTATGAGGTTTCGATTGATTTATATCAGTTTCTGCAAGCGGGATACGAACTCAAAGACATGGCTAAACAAAAAGCTAGAGCTCATTACGGAGTCAACAGAAACATCTTCTGGACGTGTTCTAGCGTCCAACCTCATGCGCCTTTTGTTTTCGTTTTTTTTTTTTTTGATCGCTATTGAATATATAATGGAATCACATTTGAAATAGTTTGATGGCAACAGTTATTGTGAAAACACCGCCTTACCTGTTAACAACCTTATTACA
Organism: Magallana angulata; assembly: GCF_025612915.1. Lineage (NCBI taxonomy): Eukaryota > Metazoa > Mollusca > Bivalvia > Ostreida > Ostreidae > Magallana > Magallana angulata. The sequence goes on from NW_026441569.1 coordinate 321,918, forward strand.
AATAACGATTTAGATAAAGCTTAAAGAGACTACTGCGGCCCTCACAATTGAATTGAAATTAACTATAACAAGGTCGACAACATACAATCTTGGAGTAATAGTGTGTCGAAAATGAAGCCTGATCTAGCTCTTACCTTTGCGCAATTTCATCCTTTATGTGTTGCACATTTTATTCTAATTGGCGAATTTTCATGAAGGTGTATCCTTTATGTTCTACTTTGTATGAGGTTTGTGTGCTTGTGTTATTTCGATAACGAAATAGTGACAACCAAATAAACAGCCTGCAAGTCCGTGAATGTTTCTACTTCAGATGCCTGCAAGACAGTGAAAAATCACACTTGATAACATACTATTCAAAAGTGTTAAAATCGTATCGAATCAACGTTGCCCGACTCTCAGCTAACATTTTGTTCCCATTGTGTTCACAATGTTTGGTACAATGCATACTTTTCACGTCTAATCTCGACCAGTAAAAGGAATTTTAGCGACACAAATTAAACAACAGTTTGCGCTATTTGAAACTGCGCATGTCTCCAGACTTTTCAGTTTACATTCATCTAACTGCAAAATCGATTGATTTATATCAGTGTCCGCTAGAGGGATTCGAACTCCAAGACATGGCTAAACATAAAGCTAGCGCTCATTATGGAGTCAACAGAAACATCTTCTTGACGTGTTTTTTGTGTCCAACTTCATGCAACGTCTGTTTCTATTTTTTTTTTTTAGCTTTTTTTAATCGCTATTGAATATATAATGGAATCATATTTGAAATAGTTTGACGGCAACAGTTATCGAGAAAACACCGTCCCTCCTGTGAACAACTTTATTACAAATAACTATCACTCTGGATAAAGCTTAAAGAGACTACTACGGCCCTCACACTTGAATTGAAATTTTCTATAATAAGGTCGACAACATACATTCTTGGAGTAAAAGTGTGTCGAAAATGAAGCCTGATCTAGTTCTTACCTTTGCGCAATTTCATCCTTTATGTGTTGCACGTTTTATTGTAATTGGCGAATTTTCATGAAGGTGTATCCTTTATGTTCTACTTTGTATGAGGTTTGTGTGATTGTGTTATTTCGATAACGAAATAGTGATAACCAAATAAACAGCCTACAAGTCCGTGAATGTTTCTACTTCAGATGCCTGAGAAAACAGTGAAAAATCACACTTGATAACATACTATTCAAAAATGTTAAAATCGTATCGAATCAACGTTGCCCGACTCTCAGCTAACATTTTGTTCCCATTGTGTTCACAATGTTTGGTACAAGTACATACTTTTCACGTCTAATCTCGACCAGTAAAAGAGATTTTTAGCGTGTATGAGGTTTCGATTGATTTATATCCGTGTCTGCAAGCGGGATACGAACTCGAAGACATGGCTAAACAAAAAGCTAGTGCTCGTTACTGAGTCAACAGAAACATCTTCTGGACGTGTTTTAGTGTCCAACCTCATGCGCCTTTTGTTTTTGTTTTTTATCGCTATTGAATATATAATGGAATCATATTTGAAATAGTTTGATGGCAACAGTTATTGTGAAAACACTGTCTTACCTGTTAACAACCTTATTACAAATAACGATCTAGATAAAGCTTAAAGAGACTACTGGGGCCCTCACACTTGAATTGAAATTTTCTAAAATAAGGTCGACAATATACAATCTTGGAGTAATAGTGTGTCGAAAATGAAGCCTGATCTAGTTCTTACCTTTGCGCAATTTCATCCTTTATGTGTTGCAAATTTTATTCTAATTGGCGAATTTTCATGAAGGTGTATCCTTTATGTTCTACTGTGTATGAGGTTTGTGTGCTTGTGTTATTTCGATAACAAAATAGTGACAACCAAATAAACAGCCTGCAAGTCCGTGAATGTTTCTACTTCAGATGCCTGCAAAACAGTGAAAAATCACACTTGATAAAATACTATTCAAAAAAGTTAAAATCGTATCGAATCAACGTTGCCCGACTCACAGCTAACATTTTGTTCCCATTGTGTTCACAATTTTTGGTACAATACATACTTTTTACGTCTAATCTCGACCAGTAAAAGAAAGTTTTAGCGACACAAATTAAACAACAGTTTGGGCTACATTAAAACTGCTTATGGCTTCAGACTTTTCAGTTTTCATTCATCGAACGGCAAAATCGATTGATTTATATCAGTGTCTGTTAGAAGGATTCGAACTCCAAGACATGGCTAAAAATTAAGGTAGCACTCGTTATGGAGTCAACAGTAACATCTTCTGGGCGTGTTTTTAGTGTCCAACCTCTTGCACTTTTTGATTTTTTATCGTTATTGAATATATAACGGAATCATATTTGAAATATTTTGATGGCAACAGTTATCGAGTAAACACCGTCTTACATGTGAACAACTTTATTTCAAATAACTATCGCTCTAGATAAAGCTTTAAAGTGTTGCAAATTTTTATCTAATTGGATAATTTTTATAAAGGTGTATCCTTTATGATCTACTGTACATGAGGTTTGTGTGCTTGTGGTATTTTGATAACGAAATAGTGATAACCAAATAAACAGCCTGCAAGTCCGTGAATGTTAATACATGTACTTTAGATGCCTGCAAGACAGTGAAAAATCACACTTGATAACATACTATTCAAAAGTGTTAAAATCGTATCGAATCAACGTTGCCCGACTCTCAGCTAACATTTTGTTCCCATTGTGTTCACAATGTTTGGTACAATACATACTTTTCACGTCTAATCTCGACCAGTAAAAGGAATTTTAGCGACACAAATGTAACAACAGTTTGCGCTACATTGAAACTGCGCATGTCTCCAGACTTTTCAGTTTACATTCATCTAACTGCAAAATCGATTGATTTATATCAGTGTCCGCTAGAGGGATTCGAACTCCAAGACATGGCTAAACATAAAGCTAGCGCTCATTATGGAGTCAACAGAAACATCTTCTTGACGTGTTTTTGGCGTCCAAACTCTTCTTCCTTTTGTTTTTATAGCTATTGAATATATAACGGATTCATTTTTGAAATACTTTGATGGTAAACACCGTCAAACATGTACCTGTTAACAACCTTATTTCAAATAACTATCACTCTGGATAAAGCTTAAGGTGACTCCACTTGCCCTCACACTTAAATTGAAATTAACTATAATAATGTCGACGAATACATTCTTGGAATAATAGATTGTCGAAAATGAAGCCTGATCTATGTCTTACCTTTCTAAATTTCATGCTTTAAGTGTTGCACTTTTAATTCTAATTGTAGAATTTTCATAAAGGTGTATCCTTTATGTTGTACTGTGTATGAGGTTTGTGTGCTTGTGGTATTTTGATAACAAAATAGTCACAAGAAAGTAAACAGCCTCAAAGTCCGTGAATGTTTCTACTTCAGATGCTTGCAAGACAATGAAAAATCACACTTGATAACATACTATTCAAAAGTGTTAAAATTGTATCGAATCAACGTTGCCCGACTCTCAGCTAACATTTCGTTCTGATTGTGTTAACAGTTTTTAGTACGAGTATACAAGTATAAAAGCCTATTTTCAAACAGAAAAGCTCTTAGCGACACAGTTGAAACAACAATTTGCGACACAATGAAACTGCGCACAGCTTCAAACTATTTAGTTTTCATTTATCTAACTGCAATATCGATTGATTTATATCAGTGTCCGCAACAGGGATCCGAGTCCAACACATGGTAAAACATATAGCTAGCGCTGGTTATTCAGTGAACAGCTATATCTATGGAACGTGTTTTTAGTGTCCAACTTCTTGCGGCTTTTGCTTTTGTTTTTTATCGCTATTGAATATATAACGGAATCATATTCAAAATAATTCGATCAAATTTGAAATATTTTGATGACAACAGTTATTGAGTAAACACCATCTTACCTGTAAACAAGTTAACTATCACCTGAGAACAGGCTTTCACTAACTATCTTTGACCTCAAGGTTAAATTGAAATTAACTATAAGGTCGGCGAATGTCTGTGTGCTTGTGGTATCATAAGTTCCACTGTAGGTAGCTAACACAGTTTCATATAAAATCCAGGGGGTGGGGGGGGGGTTTCTGGGAAAAAGCAATACTGCTATTTTTATGCGGTATACATGATATTCAATTTTTTTTTTCAATTGCATGCTATAGAGGTTTTTCTTTCGAATACCTGTAGAAAAGTATGTAGAAAAATAAAGGGAGAACCCACTCCAAAAACATCCAAATTTAACGAGTGCAGAATTTCATGAATTTTTAGCAGATAATATAGCTCTTTAAAAAGCTGGTAAATGTACACTGAAAATACTATAAACGATGCCTACAGACTTGCTCTTGAAAATGCACAGACAACTAAAATGGCCGATTTATTTCAATTCTGCTGTTAGGGGAGCCTAAAATGAGTGAGTGTACTGCATTTAGAGGCATCCTTTTGACTACTTTCCTCATGCTTTGAGTGCCAAATAAATTCTAGCATTAACTTACATGTTGAAAAAAATTCATAATTTTATCTTTCTATTGATATATACTAGTAGATATATATGTAACATGTTTTACAATCAAATTTTATACGGGTCAGTTTTGCTTGTGTCTCATCTTAAAACGTCCTTATATCGTTACATATAAAACATATAAAACTGTGTATTTGCACTCTTATAAAGAAGTGCAAGGGACAGGCGATTTTGCTTCGTTGTAAGGGTAATTCGTTATATCTCTTGAGTTTACAACATGTTATAAAGTAATGAGGAATGAAAATCAGTTCATGGTAAGTGTCAATTCAGTATAAGCGTGTTCGCTATAACCATGTTTTACTGTATTTTGATAACAAAATAGTCACAACAATTGATAAAATTGAGTAAATAATCATAATTAACAATACAAGGGAGTATATTCTGGTCTAATGATGATGCATGTCCTCTGCTAGTAGTAAACAAACAAAATGGATGAGATTTCAAGCAAGGATACAATTTTGAGCAACACTTGGAAAATAAGGGTCCACCTGAAAATGATAGAGAGATTCTTGAATCTCATTTTGTAGATGAAATGACTGTAGAGGAGGTTACACATGTAGGTCTGCAAGATGCACGTGTATCTGTCTTCCAGAAAAGCTGATAGATCAGCAATCTTTTGCAAGAGAAAGGGATGAGAGTTTCTGTGCTCCAAACTTAAAATGTTTGGATTAGTTCCTGATGAAGAATAAAGGGGAGAAAACATGTTCTACTACAAAGTGGAAAGTGGAGACTTTAATTTGGACTTCATTTTAACAGTTTTGAAAATTATAAAAATGTAAACTAAAAAAGCATCATTTTTTAATGTCTGAAAAAATCAACTCAACATAAATGATAGACCCCAATCAGGAATTGCACCTGAATCCCTCATACGTAAGTATGAGTGCTTTACTGATTAAGCTATTGAGGTATTCAAACAGAATATCACTATTGATTGTTGAGTTTTCATCCCCCTGAAACCTTTTTCCTAAACCACTGATTTTTTTTTTTACAGAATGGTCCCTGGAAACCTATGAGGAAATGCTAGACTTTGATAACATTAATTCTGAGGAACTTGTTCTAAAGCTTGGCAAATTCTATACTGAGGCAACCCCAAATCTTGACCAAAAACGTTTTAAAACACGAAGCGAATGGGCCAAATCGCTCACCTGAGCAAGAATAGACATAACTAGACAACATTGAGATGGCAACCATCTCAAAGGGCCCTGCTTAAATAATGGACTACAGGTGAAAAACATTTCAGAGAAGTTTACTTTGACCTTGTCCTACAACTTAGAAATTTTCCAGCTGGCATAAAACTTTTAATTTAATCTCATTACGCCTTACAAACATACATTTTTTTTTAACCTGAGCAAGATCAAGCTAATGGGAAATAATCTACGGTCTTAAACTGATTATAAAAAGATTCGTTATGACCTTCACATTGACTTTGTTCAAATTATTAAGTCGTTGCACACCATTAACCCAAAAGTCCTGTTAATGTGAAGAAGAAGGCAAATATGGCCAAGTGGAGAGTGTTATTAAAGTATGAGCCAGATCGGACCAAGGGAGAAAAGATATGCTCCAGGCAATGATTTTTCATATCATTCTGCTATGACCTTCATATTTGACCTTAAAATTTGGTTCTTGGCCAGTTGCACACCCTTTACTCAGAAGCTCTGTTGATGTGCAGTATGAGCCAAATAAGGTTAAGTGAATGACCTTGAACCTTGACCTGCAAACTGAACTTAAAGAACTGTTTATACAGTTTATGAATTATAAACATGATAAACCTACATTAAACTTTGAACCCTTTGTGAGGCCCAAGAATTGTCTGAAGGGCCAGAGTCTAAACAATTCTAAAAGAACCAAAAATATGTCAACATGCTTGAATAAAGTAAAACTGAATATAATAACATCTAAGTTTTTGTAAATAATTTAAATTGTTTTCCTTTGTAAAATTGGACCCCCCCCCCCCCATTGTGGCCCCTTCCTTCCCCTTGGGATCATGATTTGAACAAACTTAAAGGTTCCCTACCTGAGGATGCTTCAACACAAGTTTCAGCTTTTCTGGCTGATCTGTTTCATAGAAGAAGGTTACTGAAAAGATTTTTAAAGATTATTCTCTATATATTCTTATGTAAAAATTTGATTCTCCACTATGGCCCCACCCTATCCCTGGGGATCATGATTTTAATAAACTTGAATCTACTGTAACTGAGGATGCTTTTACACCAGCTTCAGCTTTTCTGGCTGATTGGTTTCTGAGAAGATATTTAAAGATTTTTCTCTATATATTCCTATGTAAAAGTTTGACCCCCCCCCCCCCCCATTGTTTTCTTTTGTAAAATTGGACCCCCCCCCCCATTGTGGTCCCACCCTACCCCTGGGGATAATGATTTAAACAAATTTGAATCAACCCCACCTGAGAATGCTTTCACACAAGTAACAGCTTTTCTGGCTACTCAGTTTCAGAAAAGAAGATTTTAAAACATTTACTCTATATATTACTATGTAAAAGTTCGACCGACACCCCCCCCCCCCCCAAAAAATTGTGGCTGCACCCTACCCCTGGGGATCATGATTTGAACAAACTTGAATCTACACTACCTACACAGTAGTTGAAATCAGATTGGGAATAAGTGTGTAAAAGGTTATCACCACAGTGTCATCTTAATTTAGCAATGACGTCATGAAAATTGTCTTATTTTGATGAATTGATGTTTTGTAGCAAAATATCATAATGGGTGTTTTCAGATGGTTTTTCGACTGGGAAACATTGAGTGCAGGCTTGCTCAAGTACCACTTTTTAGTATGATGTGTATAGTTATAGGAAGAAAGACATTCTTTAAAATCGTACTTGAGCAGACCTGCGCTCTATACTTCCGAGTGCAAAAAATAAAGAAAAAAAAAACGATAACATTTTCATTTTTTTGCAAAAATGCTGAAATTTGGTCATTTACATGTAGGTGACGTCATAGATAATATCTATATATATATTTGCATATTATGCAACGAATGAGTAACAATGACAAAAATCAAGATAAAAGTGATTGACATCCTCTGTACACTGATTTATGGAGATTTGATTTTTTGCAACACTATTTAAACAAGAATAGAATTCCAGGGTCCCCCGCCGGTCAAGCAGTATACTAGTATACTGTATATTGGAATATTTCAAACATTCAGGGCTGTTCCAGAATTAAATGTGTGGGGAGGTTGGAAGGAACATTTTTTTACCCCCACCACCCATTTTTTTTTCTATTTTTCCTGTCGCAAATATATCCAAAATACTGCAATCTAAAAGAACTTGACCAAAGTATTAGCGGTATAAACATTTGGTATAAATTTAATAAAAATCCGTCAAAAATTTATAGGCATGAGAGCGCTTACAAGGTCACAAAGTCCCATACCTCCAACAAAAAGTATCGACCAATGCCAATTTTCGAACTTGACCAAGATAATAGTGGTATAAACATTTGGTATAAATTTAATGAAAATCCGTCAAAATTTGTAGGTATGAGAGCGCTTACAAGGTCAATTTTTTTTATAAAACGGAGTCGTTATTGTGGTCAAAGTCCCATAACTCCAACAAAAAGTATCGACCAATGCTGATTTTCGAACTTGACCAAGGTAATAGTAGTATAAACATTTGGTATAAATTTAATGAAAATCCGTCAAAATTTGTAGGTATGAGAGCGCTTACAAGGTCAAATTTTGGATAAAACAGAGACATTATTGTGATCAAAGTCCTATAACTTCAACAAAAAGTATCGACCAATGCTGATTTTCGAACTTGACCAAAGTATTAGTGGTATAAACATTTGGTATAAATTTAATGAAAATTGGTCAAAATTTGTAGGCATGACAGCGCTTACAAAAAAGTGTGACGGACGGACACCCGGACGCACGGACGGATGCCCTGCATTTCTATGTCCCCGCACCGCGTTGCGGCGGGGGACAAAAAATGTTAAAATTGGGGGCAGATATTAAACCATACCAAATATAGTCCTTTTAAATTTCTTTGTACAAAAAATTATTTTTGTTGCATTTTTCCTAGCTACACCTTTGTCCATATCTGAGCCTTTTTTACAGAAGGAAAAAAAGGAGTATCAGGATAAAATTTCGAACAGAAAAATATAATCAGTTTATAACTTTGTACTCAATATTACTAATCACTTCGACAGCAGGCTTACATTTCTTTCAAATAAAATAAATGAATACTTGCTTTGATATCAGGTGGGATGAGTGTTCTGATGAAGTAAGTTAGGCCAGCATCTTTCTACGTTTAGGTTTACGAACAACAAAATAATAAAATTCCGTAGGAGGAGGAAATAAAATTCACTTATGACCAGAATTTTTTTTTTTTAGGTTTACAAACTACAAAATTGTAAAGTTCTGTGGGAGGAAAAATCATGTTTTTGACATCATCTTTATTGTAATAATATGAATGGCAACTTCATGATAGTGGTGTGTAACTGCATGAAATGTAGCATGGAGTGTAGCATGTAAAAAGTACCATATGTAATCTGTGAAATGTATCACTGAAATAGTGCAATAGAATATATATGACAAACATCTTTGATATCACAAGTAGCAATGTTCGTTTGTCATTTTATAGGGATCGAGTCATTACCATTATTTACCATTACCATTATAAGAAACTTTAGTTACAGTTTTTATCTAGGTACAAAAGTATTTCAATTTAATCTTCGTTTATACCAATGAAACAAAATTTCATATAAAATGGTTGAAATAAGGAATGCTATATATAAATGTATACTGTCAGAAAACCAAGGACATCATCATTAGACAATGTTGCTTTAGGATGTGTTAGCTTTCTTTAAATGAATTAGAATTTTATTCTATTCTGCGTTTTGGATGCTCGAGTGACTGGTTCCTTTCAACTTGCAACACATCAACATGTATTAATTACGTGTCGGTCTGACAAAACAGTTTGATCTTTTTAAGTTGTTGATCTCGGCATTTTCCACCCACGCAAACAAATTTCAAACTAAACCAGGCCATAAACATGAACCTCAGTTCAATGTAAACATGTTCTCGCACCATATTAGACAGGAAGTTGTTGCCTTTGATAGGACACAGACCACAATTATTTTTCCCTCTTATTCCTTTTTAAAACAAAAATTCATATAAAAAATTCCACCAGCTCAAATCTATTTAAATTTGGCATAATAATAGACAATCATTAGTCCAACAACATTTCCAAAGTACAGGAAAATCAATCAAGAGGGGGCTGAGATATGGCCCCTACAGTAACCTCTACCCTGCAATATCCACTTTCACTTTGGAATATTTGTAAACATTGGCCTCTTTACACCCTTCCTTTTGCGCCTTAAAAGATCAATTTTCCCAATTATTTTTAGCTAGTATTTTTTTTTTCAAACCTTCTTTCCATCCATGCCCTAAAAGGCACAAAATTCGCCCATTTAGCACCCCTGGGAATTTTTGTAAAAAAAACATACATTTTTAGAATAGAACTACTTGTGTGGTCAATGAGCACGGGCAAAAAGTAGTGGTATGTGACCTAATAATTTCACATACCTTTATTGATTTTGATGAAACTTGATAGGTTGGCACCTGTGGGTATTTCCAATGTCTCCCAGAAGTTTTGGTGAAATCCTTCTCCTTACACCAGAGTAATGGGCTCCTGGAAAAAGGTACAAGAACAGCTGAAATTGCATGCCAACACTAGCATCTCACACAAAATTCACTTCACTAAAATAATCATAATGACCTTACTTTATAATCAATTTCCTTCAAACTTTAATATGTCATATTTCAACTCTTTGCCCACACACATCTAACATTTTTTCTCATCAAAATTAATATTATGCAATTTTATTATTGTTTTTGAAATAATACGCCAAATAAGGCTATAAATCCCCAGAAAAGCCCCTGGCCAAAATAAAATATTTAGACACAGATATTTCAGTAGAAAAAAATATGTTAAATTTGAAATTTCTACATTTAATATACTATAGAAATCAGACATGCTAGTAAATAAACAGCCAGTAATCCCTTTGTTGTAAGCATATAATCAAACATGGCCACTGCAATCAACTTGATGAAGTGGCACTTACAGGTCAAAATGGATTAGCTCTGTGTACAGTAGAGATGACATGGATAGGTATAACATGCCATTTGAAGTACTGTCAAACATAGAAGACTATAAATATGATGGAAATAAAGAATCCATCACACCATCTTTGATACAGCAAGCAGGAAGTACTTACAGAAGTTGTCAAAATGTTTCAGAGGAACCAAAGGCCATGAAACAAAGGGAGGAAACTCCATCAAAGTAAGCTGCCCAGCAGCAGGTTTTTTTATCAAGGTAATACTAACAGATCCAAGGCTTCATCAGAGGACCAACAGACAACTCGTAAACGCTCCTTTGTCCAGCTATCTGTTGGGGACCATGCCCTTGTAACACGACCAAGTTTAGACTGCCAATACTACATAACTCCTGACTGAGATGGGGAGAGTGGATCCTCGTGTATTCTTCGGCCACAGTCAGAAAGCTGCAGATACCTACAAAATACCAACAGCAATGAATATGAAGGGGGACAATGTGTACTGGCACTGTACCAGTTATCGGCTAAAATTTAACGTTTTCTTTTCGTAATTCCTTATTTCTAGATATTTTTGGATAAAACTTGACATACTTTAAAAAGTGAACTCCTTATTTATCAATCTGTTAGTTTATATCATTATTTAGAACCCAAAACATCTTGTTTTGTGCTTTTAACCACGCCTCGAATTTGCCGAGTTTTTACGATTTACTGTACCAGTTATCAGCTTCGTGATAATAACATAGTATAAATCCGTGTTCATGTTGATTTTATACTCTGCTAAATGTAGTTTGAATTATGCCCCTTGTGAGGTCAGACTAAAGTATTCAGGGTCATGATACATTATAAACAAAACTCATAAAATAATTCGTTTATTATCATACTGTAAAACACCAAATCGTATACTATTCAATACATAATTGTGCAATCAGGCGTTCAATTGCACTACGAATCTCTGGGAAATTCGTGAATTCCTTTTCTTTATACATGTTAAATGTATTGATTTTATATGTCAAATCAAAGAAGGGATATAATAACGTATCACAAAGAGGTAATATTCTATTTTTAACTTATGAAGTCCCTTCCCCCACTGCCGAAAGTGCAAAAATGTAAAATCAGCGGTAAACAATGATCGTTTAAGCTCATGTATAAAGCATATTCAAGAAAGTTTTCAAGCAAACTTACTTTTCTTTATTTGAAAAAGACGACTGAATTAAAAAATCTTGGATTGTTGCATGCTATAAACCCGAACTCTCATTTTAGCAGATAACTGGTCTTAGCCGATAACTGGTACAGTACCAGTAGTGAGTGAAGAAAAATTGATTGATATGATGACCAGCACAGCCCATCTTCATCAGACTACTTCAAGCACCTGCCCAATGCCAAATTTTGCTGTACTCGAGGCAAGAAAGTTAGGCATCTCCTGGAAGTACAAGATAAAATGCGCAAATTGTCCGTTTACCTTTCCGACATTCAACATGTATCATGAGATTCATCAAGAGGGACCAGGCCATAATCCATCAGCAACCAACATCACTCTCGCATATGCCATTCAAGACACTGCCATCAGGGCCGAGAAGATGATTGAACTCCTCACCTGTCTGGACATACCTGCTCCCAGCAAATTATTCATGGAGACACTCCTGTGCAAAACAAGCAGAAAAATGACAGAACTGAACAAACTGGACATGAATGACAAGATACAAAAAGTCAAAGAGGTTAATGTTACTCGAGGACACCCTGAAAATATCATCAACATTTCAACAGATGCAAGGTACAACAGCAGCGTCATGTTTAGTCGGAAGACCCTAGGCCAGAATGCCAGTCAAGCATTTTCTCTGGCAGTAGAAACAAATACAGATAGAAAGTACATATTTGCCTGTGCTGTACAGAACAAACTCTGCTGGACTGGTGCATGGCTGCGTGGCAAAGGAATGGAAGTGGACTGTCCTGGCGGTCATGCTGAATGTACTGCAAACCTGTCTCCGGCTGCTCTGTTCTCGGAATACGAGATGGCGAAGGATATCGGCATTCAGCTAGGCCTGCAAGATGTTCTAGTTCGGTACGTTACCGAAGACAACGTTGCCCAAGGTGCTAAAGGAGTGGACGATGCCATGCGGGCTCTTCATCCCTTGTGGAAGGTAGAGCGCCTAGCAGACGCTGTCCATCTTGGGCAATCACAGTTCCATGCCAGCAACCGAGCAGTATACAGCGATGAAATGTTCCATTCTAAGACAAAAGAAGAAAAGAAAGAGTTACAAATGGTGTTTGGCAATGATTTAAAATCCAGATGTTCCATGATAGTGAAAAAGATATTCACCAAGTATGACAGAGACCTGGAGAAAATGAGCAGTTTCTTACCCAAAGTCCTGGAGGCAACTGTTGCATGTTATGACGGACACTGTTTTATGTGTGCCGTCTATTCCTTGGTCTGTGACAGGGGAGTGGTCTCCAACTGGTGAAACTATAGCCGCAACTTGGCCATCTATAGTATCACCGCCCTGCAAATAAATGACAACGACCTAAGAATTGTGGCAGAAGTTCTGAAAATGAAGTTGAGCCTGGAAGCTATCTCAGCCATGAAACTTCTGACTGACACCAATGCCAAGGAGTCCTACCATAGATCTGCAACTGCTAACATGCCCAAGAATGTGAAATTCTCAAGAACAATGGAAGGCCGTCTGCAATCCATGATTCACAGGAGGAATAACTTACCAGGAACCTCAAACAGACTCAAGTGTGAATCTGCCGGTGTCCAATACTCAGACTACGGCAAGCGACGACTAGCCAGGATTGATCAGCAGTTCCTCTACAGACAAGAATACCATAAAAAGGAAAAGATTAAGACCAGAAGAAACAAACAGCACGGTAGGAAAATGGACGGACACCATCTATATCGTCACGAACATCAAACAAAGTCTGACTACCGGAAGGGACAATTGGATATGAACCTACCTGCAGCACGTGATCATCCCTACCACAGGAGAGGAGCATGCCAATATCATCTGAGGCCTCGCCCAGGATGTGACTGAATGACACTATACCCATTTCATAAATGATACTGACTATTACTAACCTTAAAGCTTGAACTGAATCCATCAGCATGTACCATCAGGCATATACTAAAACCATTACTGTGAGGAGATATGCATGACTCTCCAATGTTTAGCGGTGTAACATTCTAATAAATATGATAAACTTACCTATTCCTTGTTTTCTCAATTCATGTCAATAGTAAGGTCAAGTCTGCAAGGCAGGTAGGGAAAGTGACCCAGGCAGGTACCCCTAGCTCGGCAGGTCTGTCGCTGGTTGTTTATACCATGTGGTTAAAGAGTGATGTGCTCCGAAACAACACACAGTGTGTTGTGGCACAAGTGTGATGCAACAATGGATGCAACCAACTCATGATAACCATGATGTACGGTACCCACAACGTTATTCTTTACAATCCAATCTTATCGTATCGTGTATCAACCCTATTGTAATGTGCTTGTATACTGTTCTATCATGCATTAATCCTATCCTATCATGCGTTAATCCTATCAGGATTATCGTTTAATTTTAACAGTTTTTCCGTTTATCCTATCGTGTTAATCGTTTTATGCCTTTTTATAAGCAAGTACTGACATTTATTTCAAAGTTACGAGTCAATCAATGTGCCGTATACAGACATTTATCAAACAAAAAATGTAAATTCCTATCCAGCATTCTATCCTGATACTAAATTCTCAATTCTTTAGATCAAATTAACCAGTAGTACATGTAAATCATATCTGTAAGCAGTGGAAGTGAAAAATGATTGTAAACTATCCAAGTTCTAAGGAACATGGTAACATGTTTACCTGTATATCGAATATATTAAATCATACGCGGACTGTATACATTAACTTGTATGTAATATAATTCGTTTTGCATGCATCATTATTTATAGGAACAACAGTAATTATTATATACTTAATATTTACTTAAAACAAAAGTATTATTTTAATTGAACCCACTATATTTTCCGTGTGAAATTTGATCTCGGGCTAAAATGTTCCCGGCGATCGGCTTGGGTGTGCGGTAATAAAAACAATGTCAACAAATCGTACGCGGAATGTGCATCTGTGTTAATATTTTTTAACGTGTGTGCAATATAATTTATTTTAATGATTTTTTTATTTAGAAATAAATGTATTTATGATAGATTTTATATTTATTTAGAGCAAAAGTTGTATTTTCATTGAGTCCGTGTTATTTGCTCTCAGGCTGAAATGTTCGCGGCGATCTGCTGGGTTATTGAAAACAATGTTAACAATACAAATAATTGATCATTTCAGCTCATAATATTTGTTAAGAAAATTTAACTGGTCATTTTAATACATTATAATATTGATGCAGCGATTACAACAACTGGGCATTTGCTAATAACAAGAATTGCATGTATATCTTGATTTGTACGTGTTCTTTCTCAAATTCTGCCATATTCAGGTTTATCGTGAAGATCGTTTAACGCGGTTATACATTTATCATGAAAATCGTTTATCCTTTCCTATCGTGTATCAATCTTATCATATCGTGCGTGTATACTGAGTGTTCTATCGTGCGTGAATCCTATCCTATCATGCATGAATCCTATCCTATCGTTTATCTTGTAAAAATTAACATTGCAGGTACTGTAGCATGACATTGATTCTATGTACATGCACGGTAACCCACTTGTTCTGTACTGGATGCTTGTAGCATACAACACCATATTTGTTGTTGCTGCTTCTAGCACCAGTCCAGATGTACGTGACACTTACCATTCAAACCAGGAGCAGAGCCCGAGCGCACTTTTTTTCTGTATTTTGCATGAAATTCGTCCATAGCCACGAAATATAAGTTGCAGATGACAGAAATAGTGCCAACGCATGATTACATAGAAATACGACTTACCTCATTTGCATATGCGGGTCATACTAATCACCCAACAAAAAAAAATAAATCCACCCCCCACCCCCAATTTTTCCTCTATTTTGATGAAATGAAAGTTTCATAATTGAACAAAAAGCCCAATTTCTCCATAAATTACCTTAAACAATTGATATTTATTAAAAAATGGGAGATAGAACCCCAAATAAGCAATTTCACTTTTGACCTGATAGGACACAGACCACAATTATTTTTCCCTCTTATTCCTTTTTAAAACAAAAATTCATATAAAAAATTCCACCAGCTCAAATCTATTTAAATTTGGCATAATAATAGACAATCATTAGTCCAACAACATTTCCAAAGTACAGGAAAATCAATCAAGAGGGGGCTGAGATATGGCCCCTACAGTAACCTCTACCCTGCAATATCCACTTTCACTTTGGAATATTTGTAAACATTGGCCTCTTTACACCCTTCCTTTTGCGCCTTTAAAGATCAACTTTCCCAATTATTTTTAGCAAGTATTTTTTTTCAAACCTTCTTGTTTCCATCCATGCCCTAAAGGCACCAAATTCGCCCATTTAGCACCCCTGGGAATTTTTGTAAAAAAAACATACATTTTTAGAATAGAACTACTTGTGTGGTCAATGAGCACGTGGTAAAAATAGTGGTATGTAACCTAATAATATAGAACCAGATGAAATCTTGATCCCGAACCAAAAATTAGCTATCTGGGAAAAAAAAGATTACCTCTTTCATAATTCAATTTTTTTTTTACTAAAAACTAAAAAAACCGAGCGGCTGGTTTGTCAACCTAAAAATAAATATGCTGTCCTTATTATCATTTTTAAATTGCGGTTACCAAGCATTTATATATACTGTCTATTGGATTAGATTCTATGACAAATGCAACATATATCATATCATTCAATTGAATTACTACCTGATTCATTTTCAGATAGATCTGATATTTCACAATTGTCTGTGTCCAAAGACGCTAGATCTACATGTACATTCAAATATCATTAACATACAATCCTTAAAGCGCCTTTCACAATTGGCGCATGTGCAGAAGCGACTGAATATTCGTTCGACTGATAAAATTAGATATGAATCAAAAACTGTTGCCGAAATAATCGCATTTGAAAACATAGGTAATCACAGATTACAAAGCTCACCGAGACGAGACATCACCCTTATGAGACTTCACCTTTATGAGACCACCTTTATCATATAAAATGAAAATCATACTTTATGATCTTGGATATTCATGGATTCTGTTTTGACACAATATCGTATATCATCTGTTAAAAAATTGTATAATAATCATGTGTTCATCTGTTAATCAATACAATAATATAAAATTAAATATTGCATCCTATCATATTTACAACATATATCATATAATACAATAAAATACCATCATAAACAATAATGAGATATGATAATGTAACGTATGGTATGACATTGTATTGTGTTTTAAGTTATTGTATCTGATCACATAATACAATATTATATAAATAGTGCCTGTTTGGGAGGGTAACAGTTGAAATTGACACCCCGAGAAAACCATTGTCAACCGACGCAAAGCGGAGGTTGACAATGGTTTTCGAGGGGTGTCAATTTCAACTGTTATCCTCCCAAACAGGCACTATTTATTTTGTTATACTGAATGTCTTAATTTTTAAGAAAATTTTACTGCTTTTATATAGGAATAACGTGAATTCTACAGCGAACCGTACGCGCATAATTTTCGCGCATGTAACATTTTTTAATGTTACCTGTTGCTAAGTGCGTTGCTAACGCTGAGGGTAATAGAAAATATTATTAACTGCGTCTTAACCAATCAGATTTAAGTATTTAACATGAAAGTATAACAATATAAAATTTTACAGTATCATATTATACAATTTCATGTGATATAATTCTATATTACAGAAACTAATATCATATTATACAATATCGTATGATACAATATTATAGAATATACAATATTGTATCATAGGATACAACATTATATATTGCAATAACTTATGTAATAGTATGTGATAAAATAATAAATTAATAATACAATATAATATTATACAATATTGTATCCTAATATACAATACTATACATAACAATATCATGTTACAATATCATAACATAAAATATAAAAAAAATTGATTCAATATCATATTGAATCATATCACTTTTTATAATATTACATATGATATTATATTGTAATATATTAAACAATTTTGTTTTATACCATACAATACTATATCATAGGAATCATGTTATATCATTTAACAATAAACACATCTATCTATCGAGCAGGTTTGAGTGAGGTGGGAGATTTCTTTAGCATTCTTGATAATGGAGATCAGGCTCTGCATCTGAAGCAACCTCTGCGTTTCATTTATAATATAGTTAAATCAACTATGCAAGCTATCACCTATAAAACATGTGACCTGTTCCAAAAAAACTAAACCTCATCCAGCATCCAAAACCTTTGGCTCAGATTCAGCATTCAAGCCTGTCAGGTGCATCAGTATACATAAGACGCATCTCCATGCAAGTTTGGTGAAGTTCAGACCAGTAATAACTAAGATATTATCATCAGAGGGCACTAGCAATTAAAACCTTAACCTGCTCCAGCATCCGCAACCTAATATGGCTAAGATTCAAAATCCATGCCTGTCAGGTGCATCTGTATCATAAGACACACCATCCATTCAAGTTTGGTGAAGTTAGGACCTGTATTAACTAAGATATATTTTTTAGCATCCTTGATAATGGAGATCAAGCTCTGTATCTGAAGCTTCCTCTGTGATTCATTCATATTACAGTTTAATCAACTATGCAAGTTTGAAATAGTACTATTATCTATTACACGTGACCTGTTCCAAAAAACTTAACCATATCCAGCGTCTGAGACCTATGGCTCAGACTCAGCATTCAAGCCCGTCAGGTGCATCAGTATAATAAAACACACCATCCATGGAAGTCTGGTGTAGTTAGGACAAGTAATAACTAAGATATGATCATCAGAGGGCACCTGTTTCAACTAGAACTGTCCTAATGGGACTAATACCCCCGCTAGGCTAATTTCAAATGGGACAAATAATTGAATTGAATAATAATTAAGGTTTGGAACACATACAAAAAAAAAATTCTAGAATTGTAAAAAAAAAAAAAAATAGTTAACAAAGAAAAATTAAAATCAAAATTGTCAGAATTTCACTGTAAATACATATCTATAACAGTAATGCATTTACAAATGTATGTATTTGATGATATATTTTTTTAATTTAATTGATTTAAAGAAAAACCAACAAAATGACAATAACCCCTCCCTTTGCAGTGAATAGAAATACTGGTAGCCAAGCAATGCTCTTCTGTTGATATAACTTTCAATATCTTTCTAATAAGAGTCTTGACAGATGCAATTAGTTGTTTCAAATTTTCCTCACTTTCTCCTATGGCACAATTGAACTCCATATCAGAAAATTGATCCCATAGGACTATGATTTTCTTTGATGAGCTTGTTAAATTTAATAAACTCCCAAAACATTACCATAATTACCATACTATGTAAAAATATGTAAAAAAGAAAATTTAATATTACAAACAATTTTAAAATTGCCAAAACACTACAATCATATCAGTAATTTTGAATTTCATTTAAATTAATGCCCAATAGGGTCACTTCATCAAATTACTTGACAAATAAATTTAAACAACCTCTAAAAATAGTTTAACTTCTTTATTAATAATTATATTATTTATTTCCTTATAATGATAGACCTTTTGGTTTACATGAAACAGTTTTAAAATAGCCCCAAAACCATCACCCATTTTACAGATTATCAATTTCCCCTAAACACATGCTCCATCTGAACCATGGCTCAGATAATGGCTCCCTTGGGACAAATGAATTCAGCCAAACTTGTCTTTGATGTTCTCATTAGCTCCTAAGAATTTATCATTGACAAACAAAAACTTTGCATTGTCAGTTGATAGAATACATATAAAAAATAATTATTTTTTTATTAATTAAGACATAAAGACAAAAAAATCCATCTGGATGTATTTATATAAATATATTTTAGAGTGTTTTCTATTAATTAATTAATAAAATCTGTAAGGATTACCTCCCTTACTTTTCAACATTAGTGTACAATATATAGAATAAGGAAAATGAATACTGTCATAAAATCATTAAATCTTGTCTGATCTTAAAAAAAATTGCAGGTGCACATCTTCAGATGGTGTTCAACATATGTACAAATTTTCAAACTGTTCCATGCAGTAATAAAAAATTCTATAGGGGGGACAAAGTTGCGTCTACAGACAGACGGACAGACGGACAGACAGACAGACGGACAGACGGACAGGGTGAAACCAATATACCCCCCTAAACTTCGTTTGCGGGGGTATAAAAACTTTAACCAGCTCTAAAAACCTTAACCTCCCCAGCATCCGAAACCTATGGGTCAGATTCAGCATTCAAGCCTGTCTGGTGCATCAGTATCATAAGATGCACCATCCATGGAAGTCTGGTGAAGTTAGGACAATTAGTTACTAAGATATAATCATCAGAGGGCACCTGCAACAAAAACTTTAACCAGCTCTAAAAACCTTAACCTCCTTCAGCATCTGTAACCTATAGCTCAGATTCAGCACCCAAGCCTGTCTGGTGCATCAGTATCATAAGACACACCATCAATGCAAGTTTGGTGAAGTACAGACTAGCAGTAACTTAGATATTGCTATCAAAGGGCACCTGCAACAAAAACTTTGGACGCCGACGCCCAAGGGTATAGCATAAGCTCCCCCTGACATCGTCTCAGTGAGCTATAAAGTATTTGTATGAAATTCGCACAATCTAAGCAAGCGAAAGAAAAATGAGAGTAACAGAGGAAATAAAACAATTTTTAGAAATCAACGTATTTTGTATAATCATACCTTGTTCATTATTGCATTAATGTTCAGGGAATATGAAGACTTATTCCCCAAGAAAAACAAATTTCCTGCGGCAGTGCCCTGGAAAAAATATGATTTTTCTTGGAGAAATAAATCTTCATATTTCACTCACCATCATGCAATAAATGTAAACTATAGTCTTTCCCAAGTTATTGATTCCATCACCTTTTGATGATTTTTAAGAAAAATACTTATACCTGTGAAAAAAATACAGTTGAAATCGATAAAAGGGAATATATCCAAAATATCTTCATTGAACAATTATCATTTTTCACTCATAAAAGTTCACAGGAATGAAAACAAATTTCTTACGGAGATTTATAATGGGAAAAGTTTACATCTTTTCTCCATTCGGAAGTACTCGGGATAACTCGCGCAATTTTTCAACATTATCATGCCGGCTTCTTAATGGCTGAAACAATGCAAAATTCTAATAGACTTTCAAATTTTGGATGTGTATTGAAACCTAAAGCGGTAGAGGGGGCGTTTCAAAACAGATAATTTGGACATTTTTCATATTAGTGGATGAAAGTAGTTTGAGCACAAAGGTATTTATGATTATCCAAATATCAAGCAAAAAGTGCTGGAAGCAAAAACTCGGGACAGAGTATAGCTGTTGAATTGTGGTCTGAAACAGAGATGCTTATACAGGGTATAAATACTAGTGGCAAAGCATGGCATATTACTGATAAGTCGAGCAATGATAGTAAAACGTTGCAAGATAACACGAGACATGCTAAGCAACAGACTCATGGTCACACAATACGCGCATTAACAACTGCGATTCATCTTACGATGGTTACCAAGTGATTACCAAGTTTGGTTGAAATCGGCCCAGTGATTCTGGAGAAAAAGATGAAAATGTGAAAAGTTTTCAATGACGACGCCAACAGACAAATTTTAAGCAGAAAATCTCACTTGAGCTTTCAGCTCAGGTGAGCTAAAAACTAATATTTTTAGAACGAAATGAGAATTGTTACATACCTGAATTCAGCCATTCACATAATGCCTACCCATTCATTTCTTATTACAATGTTTCTCTTCAAGTCTTGGTGTCTGGAATCAATAAAATAGTCTGTTTACTACTTGTTTCTGAGTATTAGTATCATGTAAATGATAATGAGTCAAAAATTATATTGATTTCCTTATAAGGGTAGATTCTACCCGGGTTTTAAGAAAACCTCCTAAAATTGATGAAATACTAGTAAATTAATTAAAATATACATGCTTTGTACTGACAAATTTGTAAAAAATGTTCATGTCATAAACATTTATTCATTATTGATTCTGATAAGCCAAACAAGATATCTGTGAGCCAATGCTCAAAAATCTGTTTACAATACTTAAAAAATTTGCTCCACACACAACATCATATTCTTAGAAAATGTCTACAAGTGTACAGTTCAATATAAATCATGGCAAAGAAAGGACCAAATGGCTAATTCGACATCTACAAAAAAGGAAACATTCCTCACAACAAGGGCCAGAAGAGTACAGGGACCATCAGTCCAGTCAAGTGTCTATGTCTTATCAGTAGGCTGAGTAAAGAAGAGTTCAGGACATTGTACAGAAGCAGAAGGATGGAATATTTCATACAGTTAGCGATGCTGATCACAGAAACAGTCAATTAAATGAAGATTTTGCGACCCGGGTCAAGTGAAGTGAAGTCAGGAGACTCGTACATGGATGCAGAGTCACCGAACCCCAATGCCAAACTTTACAAAGTACTCCATCATGAAACAAGAGAAAAGCTGTCAATGTGACAGCAAACCAGGTTTTCTTTTGTGTGAACATTACATGTATCTATAATCCATTTGTCAACCCTGAATTGATGAACATTACCTATCCAGGGAAATGGGGTGCCCTATATGCATAATTTTGTTTCAACAGCTCATACTGTTTTCATAAATTGTCAGAAATCAAAATCCTAGCAAAATGCACACCTCTGATATATATGTCCAATTGATCTGACTAAGTTCAACAGCTGGTATTTTTTCATAAATAATCAAAAATCAAAACACTCAAAATATGCACACCTCTAATATATGTCCAATTGATCTGCAAAAGAACAAATTCCTATCTTGAAAACTATAGGAGGAGTTAACTGTACAATAGGGGTACCCTACATGCAATGTTTTGCCGAAAAATGACCAAGTTTAACAGCTTGTATTTTTTTCATAAATTATCATAAATCAAAATCCTAGCAATATGCACACCTCTGATATATGTCCAAATAATCTGCAAAAGAACAATTTCCTATCTTGAAAACTGTAGGAGGAATTTTCTGTACAATAAGGGTAACCTTTTGGCAACTGCCCGCCTGTCATTATCACCATATCAATAACCAGATTTTTCCTTTAGAAAACCCAGTTAAAAACTGCAAGCTATGGAACAATCCTTTTAAAGAGCACTCACAGAAATTCCTGAACTGTGACGAATCAATGGACTGGAACCAGCATGGGGAGGAAAAGCAATGTCTGGCATGGATCCTTTCCATTTGATGTAAGAAGTGCCATTACACCAGTCACCATGAAAAGCTTTACGAGGAAGTCAGTCAATCAGGAAAGGGACGGAGAGCCGCACAGCTTAATGTTGCCATGGCTGTTGGCCACTTGGCTACCAGCCTTACAACAAAGGATATGCATGGTATACTTCTAGGCACAAACATTGACCCAGCATCAGCCACCAACATTCATCAGACCTGCAACACAGTAGGCCAAATCATCACTGATTTGAACAAAAACAGCATAAAGAAAATAAATCAGGACATTTAAGAGCTTAATGAGATATGTGGATTTGCCAATACACCTATAAGAGCGGATGAAGATGCCTCGTTTTACAATGCCACCTTCAGTGCGATCGGGAAACTGCCACACAAGTGACATACACTTTAAGGTCAGACAACATGTTCCTCGAGAATCTTTTTTGTATCTCCTCGTTATAAAGAGTTCCAATAAAAAATATTAATTTTATAATTACTTTAAAAATGATCACAATTTACTTAGATGTGGTTATATGTCTAGATGGTCGAGTGGTTAGAACCGTGGCAGCTCACTGTCAGAAGCGTTTATAGGTTATAGAGGTCGTGAGTTCAAAGCCCCACCCCGGCAGAGATGTAGTTCTAATATAGTGAATATCGCTGTGGTGTAGATGAATTTATTTTTATATCAGCAATTCAAGTGTATTTTCAAGAAGATTATATAGGAAATTGCATACTCTAGTATTTTGAAGAAATGCTTGGGAAGGTACCCTAATTTTTTGCAAGAAGGCTTGTCAAAGTAGTAGTAAACCATTAACAATTTCCTGGAAAAAGTTATCTAAAATTGAGGAACGTGTCGTCTGACCTTAAGAGAAAATGTTACCAAGAAGAATGGTGTGGCTGTGTTTTGTGGCAATAAACTATGCAAGAAAGGCACCTATTTTAGAACCAAGGAAAAGGAAGTTACATGCCTAGGACATGAAGACTGCATTGCAACCATTCCTCCTGAGAACACCATAGAAGATGAAAAGAGATGGGCTGCGGAATGCATCGTTGAGCTGCAAAGTGATGACCGTCCACTTGTCATTTCCCAATTCACCAGTGATGGAGATAGTGCTGCTGCTTCTGGTGCATCTGAAAAGCAAGGGCATATGATTGAAAAACTCAAAGACCTGCGCCACTTCTTTGACTCTCAAAGAAAACAGACTGCTAAGTCTCCATTCAGGAGTGACATGTTTCCTGGAAGAACAAAAGCTATGAGAGAATCCATGCAGAGAAGTTTTGTTCTGGACCTAAAGCTTAGATGCAGGACGGAGTACGAAAACTCTAAAATCACTACTCCGGAGACTTACCTTTGAAGAAACAGGCCATGTCAACTGCTGTCAGTTCCATCATCAGCTGCTACCAAAGACAGTGCGGAAATTCCTGCCAACTTTATTCCTTTTCCTGTCGCGGACTGAAAAACAACAAGTGGTACCCTTCAGTGTTGCCTCATGACTTTGAATTGAGCATGACAGAAGAAGACAGATGCTTGTTAAATATCACACTTGCACACAAAAATCAGAATCTCTAAACAGGGCATACGTATAATTAAAATCAAATCCAAAATGTATTCCTAGTAGTCGAAATTTTGAAAGTAGAATACATAAAGTTGTGCACTCACTCAACCAGGGTCATGGACATTCAACATTGGAACTTTGTGAATCTGTAGGGGCACCTGTTGTCAAAAGAAGTAGAGTGGTCCATCATCTAAAACAACAGAAAATTGGGCAAAATTACTTTAAATGAAACAAAACTATAATTAAAATATAAATTCTACAGATCTAAAAGATATCAGCTCTACAATAAAAAGTCTAAAGACACTGAACGTAAATCCCCAACAGATCCAAAATTAAACAGGAAGTAGCAAAGTGTGGAAAGGGGGGGAAGATCATCATGGGTAGGTGGGTAGGGGGTGTATGTACAAGGGTTTTTCGGAAATTATTGAGACAGCTGGAATATTTCCCCTTCTAAATGATGAATTTTGGTGAAAATTGGCATAAACATTGAAGAACCCTCAACAAGTAATATTAAAAGAATATTTAATAGTTTGTTTAGTTAAACAAGTCAGTGGTCGGGGTATCCGGCGCAGTATGAACTTGGAGATTAAAAAAACCTGAACATCTTCTTTCTAAGTTTCCGCAGACTTACAGCTAATGATAAAAGAAGTCAAATTAAATAAGTTCATTTTGCTATTTTCTGCAACTATTTTTTGATCGTTTCACTTAATATGTTTGGGTTGAAATACAGTTATACAGTGGGGCCTCAGATATCCGGATGCCAGATAACCGGACGCTTCAGTTTACGGACGATTTTATTTGGGAACAGATTTTTTATATGTTATTTTGTCTCATTTATCCAGAATTCCGCGTTCCGGATCTGGACGGTCTGTTTTTACCACAAAACACTGATTTACTACTAATCTTGCTTCATTTAACTGGACAGTAAAATTTGATGATACCATACTCAGTACAAAAGATTTCCCCTGTCAATTAAGTTTCACACCTTTTTTACGTGCAAGACCCTCATGAGTAGCTTGTATAAACACACTGACTTCCCAAATCACTTTCAAAATTTGGAAAATTGCGAACAACAGTGTATCTTACACATATCACACTTGGACACAAATAATTTAGCTAGATTCGTTTATCATTAATGTCCGGTTAATATTTCATGACAAAATAATAAAATAAAGCAGAGTTCTTTATATCTATAAAAACGTTCATATCAACAGACAACTCTAGCATGTGTTGCTATATGGTATGAAAGGCAAAAAAACTAGTATCAACACTGGGAGCCATTGTACATACAAATACATTATCATTCAAGACAACAATAGACACATTTCAGATATCCGGACGCTTCACTTATCTGGACGATTGGACTTGAGAACGAAAGTGTCCGGATAACTGAGGCTCCGTTGTATTACAAATAATTTAGAGAACAATAGAAATTTAACAACGACTTTACCTTAAATTTTGACGTCAAAACGACGCAGCGAATATACATCAAACTCGTGGAAATCTCAGAAGAAGACCTTTTAAGGCCACGTAATTGCTCAGACAAAAACTAAACAATGACAAGAGATGAAGAGCTTCAGTTCAACATAATATTTTCACTGATTGCCTGTCTAGAATTAAGAAAAAGGAACTATATATTATCAAAACAACTTTGGTTGGATTTTTCTATAGCGTCACAATCATTTCTGTCAGCAATGTCATGCATGAATAATTATAGACGCCGCCGTTGTGAAAACTTTATGATTGGTCAATTCCTTTTCTAAGGCGGAGTTATCAGTACATGCTTATGCAATGCCATAGCTGAAGGATTTCTCAGAACAGTTCATTTTCCCCCAATATGGAGTCATTATCGACTATCCCCTATGTTTAAATTCTGTGCAAAACTCTCTCTCTCTGTAAACGGGCCTTAAACCATAGCCTCAAGCTACAGTCCAGAGTACGGCGTTATTTTTTATAATATTTAAAAATTGCATGTGCTAAGCGTTCATTTCATGTAAATACCATTAATGTATAATGCACATGTATTACCTACTAACTTGCCAGTCGAAGTGAAGTGATAGATCGATTCCTACACTTTTCGATCGGCAATCGACAGTCAATAAAAGAATTGAACGATGGTGTGACAGAACGAGAAGGAAGTGGAGAGTGCAAGGGGGTTTGTATATGTGCGTCTTCATTAGGCAAGTGTCCGATTCGTTTCTCTTCTGTTGCCCTATCACTTTCGGTGTAAATATATATACTAAAATATCCCCAAACAATTTACTACAGATTTCTTTATTTTACCTGTCTTTGAACCACCGGTCACCAGCTCCATACATGTACACTGGTTTGTTTACTTACATAAAAAATAAAGCTCTTGATCCGCTTTCCAAGTTAAAGGTTGTTTAATCATTAATGGGAGAAAGTTTGGGCCAAGTAAAGTTACAATTATTAACAGTTGTAAACTAAATGATTTAAATGGATTATTTGCACAAAATGTGGTATGGTATGATGTAAATCTTTTTTTAAAAAGCGTATTTTTTATGCTCAGTAAATTGCCGTAAAGTTTTTTGTACATGTAAGTATTGTATGCACTATAGCTTTATATTTACTAACCCAAAATTTTTACACAGAGCTACAGCTATATATGTATGTACCGTATGTATGTTTTATCACAAGTGTACACATACAAAAAATAGCCCAATTTCGACAGTCACGAGTACCCATGTAAATTTTTCATTCTCTGATATGTTGTTGTTCTGTCCGTGCATAATTTAGTCTGAGTTAACCAGCAACCAATCAGCGGTAAGCTGAATCCACCAATTAAAAAAATTGTTTATGTATGATGTAGTTGATAGAATTAAACATGACGCATCGGAAAAGTCCAACCAAATCGGTTATAGTAATGACAAGTACTTTTTACACACTAACTGTTGTGATCAGGCCCCGGGGCCATAAAACTTAGCTAGCTCAGATCTGAGACCGAAAAAAAAATCTCAGATATTGATCTCAACTTAGTTCGTCTCACTTAGAGTGTGCCATAAAGGAAGTTTAAGCTCACTTAAGAATGTCTAATTTGAGACAGAAAGTGAGATCTAAACTTAGCAGGATATCAAGTGAATTGTGGATGATCTTTGTTTGACACATGGCAGTGCCACGCCCACTATATTGCGCAATAAAAATATATGCATGAAAAAGTATGAAAATAAATTTTATAAATGTAAATACTATTCAGTGTTATCTTTTCCTAGTTCGTATGCATATTGTTACGTAATTTTACGTTAATTGACGTCATCAGCGTCAATCAACGTAGCAGCCGATATGGGTGAACGGGAAATTGATTATCTCATAAGCAAAAACGTCGAACAAACGATGAACCAGGTTCAAAACGAGCCATACTGGACTCCGTTGGAGAGGGAAGTTCTCTATGAAGAAGTTTCCAAAAGAATTGAAGTCATTGATGGAAAGTTCAAAGGGGCGAGTAGCGGCAAGGCCGAGAAAAACCGAGCCTGGCTTGAAGTAACGGACGTTGTTAATGCGTAAGTCGCTTAATTATTTTTAAACATGTTGAAAATAAAATAGTATAATCACAATAATTATTTTCAAAATAATTTTCTCATATGCATATTCTATTGGTTCAGCAGCTCGATGCAATCGTGAATATGACAAGATCAGCTTTTCAGTGAATGTGTCGTATAAAAAAATAGTTGGCTATACGGAAGAGTTAAAAGCTATATTCATAAATGCAAAGCAACTCTTCCATATCATTTTGTCAACAGAGTCTGGCGAATAATAAAAAGTCCTTCACCTAAAAAAGACTTATGAACTCCCTAGTTAGGAACTATTTATAGAGACTCAGACTGTTTACATTTTACGTCATAGCTAGTAACAAATGTGGGTGTCGCGTCATTTCGACCACACAGATATTCGGCACGGATGCACATTTCATTCTGGAATGGATACTACTGATAGTTTCCTTTAAATAAAACACACAAAAAAGTATAATTCAATTACAATTTAAAGCATTCACTGTCACCATTAACTACTAAAACTTATTTTGTCTCCTTTTTCTTTATATAGAAAGGGAACAGTCAAAAAGAGAACAGTCAAGCAAGTTAAGAAGCAATGGTCAAATATGAAGCAGCGAGGTAACATACATAATCACTTTTTTATTCTGTCAGTAGAGAGTTTTCAAAATTGATATATCATGTGCATTTGCATGAATCATTGTATTTACAGTAAATCATTTCATTTTTTAAGCCAAAAAAATCAACAGTCAAACAAAATATCCAGGGACAGGTGGTGGACCAAAGCCCCCATCTCCCTCCCCCATGGATGAGGCCATGTTGACCTTCCTAGCAGGAAAGCCCTCAATGGATGGAATAGATGGGGGTTTGGAAACGGCTTGTACAGCTACAGGTAAGTAATTAAACATCATCTTATCTAGAATGATTTTCAATTAAATTATTTTCATTGTTCTCATTACTGATTTAGGATGTTTCTTGCAGGAGATCAACCCCAACTTCCAGAATCAGAGGAAGCTTCATGCAGGACTGCATGTACCAGTACAAGTGTACCGGTCCAGCAGATGGCTGACAAGAATCCTCCCAAGAGAAAGAGAAGTAGGGACATAAGCGAGATACACTTGGAGGTGTTGGAAGCTGAGAAAGACAAATTAAGATTGGAGAGTGATTACATTAAGCTGAAAATGAAGAAGGTGTCTGCAGAACTGGAATTAATCGAGATGCAGAAAAACTCTTTAAGAAATGGCTCTTTGAACTACTTGTCTCTCTCTCAATTTTCAGAAGTTTAATCCAGTATTTTGAAAAAAATCTTTCCTCATAGCTAGTAATTGATATTTTTGCCTTTTTTGTGTGTGGGTTTTTTTTTTTTTTTGGGGGGGGGGGGTTGTTTGATCATACATTTATTTAAAATTACCATATGGTTTTATAGCTTTTTAGCTTTTTAAAAAGAAACATGTTATTTGATAAGATATTCTAATTCCATTCATGCAATATCAATCTCCAAGATTCATGCTCATTTTATTACGGTAATATGGTAAAGGCAGTTAAAATAAGGAAATATATAACCTCAGTAAATATGGGCAATATTACAAGTAAATTTTATTTGAAACTTAGATATGGTAAAAAGTGTCAACAAAAACATATGGTAGTCAAATACATATGTACCAATACTCTCTCTCTCTCTCTCTCTCTCTCTCTCTCTCTCTCTCTCTGAAACTTGCTTTGTGAGATTCTTTATCATAAATCAAATCAAATCAACTTTGTATATTTATAAAATATTGAAATTTGTTCTTTGCATGTTGAAAATATCTGCCTTAATATTACTACATGTATGTCTCAAATAAAATTGGTTACAAGTTTTCTATTCTACAATTAACTGTTTATCAATTTTGAAAAGTATAGTTTGATTTGATAAAAAAAAATGAATTACCAGAATTAAAAGATGCAAAGTCATTAATTGTCTGATAATTCAGAAATAATTACGAGCAATGTGATCCCTCACAGTTTTCCCATTGCCCCCCATGTCAACTACACCATCTACATCTTCAGCGACATTAAGGTCATTGTCATCGGAATTTGAGATGATGTCTCCTCTGTTGATGCCAATATTGTGTAACACACAACAGGCAACCACTGCAACACATGCCCTCTGTGGTGATAATCGCAGCTCGCTGTGCAAACAGGAAAATCTTCTTTTTAGAACCCCGAAAGTCTGCTCTATTAGCACCCTTGTCCTGCAATGTGCCGTGTTGTATCGCTGCATGTGTGCCTCTGAGGGGTTTAAATATGGAGTCATCAAGTAAGTCTTGAGCGAATATCCGGAGTCACCCAACAGCATTCCTTGTATGTGTCCTGCATAAATTTTATTTGTAATAGTCAGTTTTCAATTTGATGGAATACACAGTCATAAAGGTGTAATAATTTAAATCGGAATGATAGAGAACAAAACCTTTAATTGTTACCCCTTTTAATTATTTAAGTAATTCTTATTATTATAAATTTATTTTCAGGTAGATGGTGAGGGTATAGAATAACAACATGGTAGAACATACCAAACAACATACCATTTTCAAACTCTCTGCATAATACAGATTCTTTAAAAATCCTAGAATCGTGCACAGATCCTGGCCATTTGGCAACAACATTTGTGATGCAAAAATCAGGGCCACATACCATCTGCAATATTTTGAAAAAATGAGTCCAATGAAATAGTTGTAATTAACTAGATAATGTTAAGCAAATTCTGCTAGATAATAATTAAGAAAGTTTAACAATAAATTGGGAAATTTGGTGAATAATATGGTATGAATAAAAATGTGGAACCATCTTGATAAGATGCTGCACTCAAGATCATAGCAGCTAGCCTAGCGGCTAGGCCGTAGATGTCTAGGTATATTGAACAGCAGCTTGGTGGGCCACTAGGTCTATGATTTGAAGTTGGAATAATAATAAATAGTAAATACCTTTGTGCTTAAACTACGTTCATCCATTAATAAGAAAAATATCCTGATTATCTGTTTTGAAACGCCCCCTACGCTTCAGGTTTCAATACACATCCAAAAATAGAAAGTCTACAGGGATTTTGCATTGCATCAGCCATTTATAAGCCTGGATGATAACACTGAAAAATTGTGCGAGGTGTCCCAAGTACTTGGAGAATGGAGAAAAGATGTAAACATTTCCCATTATAAATTTCAATATGAAATTTGTTTTCGTTCATGTGAAATTTTATGAGTGAAAAGGGATAATTTGTCCATGAAGATATCTTGGATATTTTTCATTTCATTGATTTTAACTGTACTTCTTTCACACATATCTGTATTTTTATTAAAATCATCAAAAAGTGATGGAAGCAATAACTTGGGACAGACTATAATAACATGGACATAATTGGTTACCGGTAATTTTAAGCTGAAATATGCATGCAAAAATTCTTCATAACTTATAGGATGAACAAAGTATCGTTAAATATATATGTTTCATGTCTGTGACGAAGTGGTATATAAGATAGCCATCGTGAATTTGATTCATTGCATAAAATATTCAGGCTACAAATATCTACGTACATGTAGTGGGTAGGTTAGCTTACTGTTTAACACTGAGGCTGCAACGTACATATATTATATAGCCCTATAATGTAGCAGCTATGATCTTGAGCGCAGCCAATTTAGCTATAAAAGTCCAAATGTCTAAAATATTCAATAGCAAATGCACACAGGGTTGGGATTGACGACCCCCCCCACCCCCCACCCCCGGAATGTTTTTTTCTGGATCCGCACATGGCTCATCCTATATATTTTAACTTAATGAATAATGATACATTGTGTATATATTATTTTAATCTTTATAGTCCATTTTGTTGGAAAAAATATTACCTGGACGTTTAACGAATGGAAACCTTTCCTGTTCACATATTCCCCTTCGTTAACATTCGGTGCCTTAATCTTTATCTGCGTGCCATCTACACATCCAACCACGTTTGGAAATCCTGAAACACAAATTCTACATTTACGACAAATATTAACTTTCATCATGTTTTTACACTTACCTCATATATTCGACTTGCGAAGAAAATACACAAAATGATTTGATCAGAAATCGACCATGGCGTTTGAAAACGAAAGTAAGAAAATGCATCAAGAGCTCCTATTTACCCAAACGATACAAGTTATGATTCCATTAACAATTTATATTATTCATTGGGATTTTATTATATGCATGCTTTAATATTAACATTGTAATAAATATTATGATAAAAAGTGAATGTCTCAGTAGAATTCGTCGATGATTGGTAAAATAGGCCTATTGTGTCGGGTGTTTAGCGACACCGGTATAAAAATACGGTTCAGTGAACATCTGCAGAAAACGCGAGTGTTGAAAACGCTCTATCTCAACTACCTATCGATGAATTTTCCTGATTTTTTAAATAGTTATTTATTAAGTATTTTTCTACCGAAATACCAACTTTGACAGAAATCGAAGCGGAAAATTTTGCATGACTGTCTTTCATATGAGGGATAAGTTTGGGGTAAAATGTATGTAAACATTACGGAGGCTGGACGATCCGCTCCTATGACCACGAAGTCAGGGCGTCCGAAGAGAACAAACGAGAAGATAAGTAATGAAAGTTTACCTGCTATTTCGAAAAATCTGCTCTTGTAGGACGAAACATCCCTCGGAAACTTTATGTAATTCCCTGCTTTCCCTGCCAAAAGATGACAGACATAGCGTGCGGCTCTGCCAGTAGTAGATTTGGCTACACCCAGGGACTCTCCAACTAAGTTATAAAATGATCCTGTCGCCACAAACCTCAGGGCAGCCAGAACTTGTAGCAAAGGAGGCAGAGGGGAATTTCTTAATGTTGGATGAACCAAGTCTTCGAAGAACATACCAACTATAAATAGAATGGTGTCTGGCCTAAAACGGTACTTCCTAAAAACTTCATCTGCGGGGAGTTCTTCCAGTGGGTTGCTTCTGTCCTTAAAAACTCTTGGACGGGGCGTCTTTCTTCTTCGCTGAATGATGTTGTATAAATTCAATCTCGCACCCACGGAAGCCATATTGAAAGTGAGCAAAAACTAAGAAGTTAGACACCTATTTACTTGTCTAACTTTCTGAGCTCAAAAGTGAGACCAAACTAAGAAAGCGAGACTGAGACCGAGACAAGAATTTTTTATGGCACACCAAGTGTGAAACTTAGACCGAAATTTGAGACCGTCTCAAATTTCGGTCTCAGATCTGAGCTAGCTAAGTTTTATGGCCCCGGGGCCAGTTCTAATATACTTCCAAACTGACTACAGTAGACATTCCCAGTAAATTGACTTTCGGGTAGAAATAACTCAAATTTTTTTCCACAAAAAATCAAGAATTAGAGAAAATGTATATTAATGTAAATGACAACATTTTAAAATAAAAACAAAAGATGAGAAATAAAGAATTCTTATTTCTGTTTGTTTGTAATGCTTTTAAACACAAGAGCAATGAGAAGCGTTAAAATGATGTTGCCAAGAGTTTGCGATTGCGCCAAGTCACAGGACTAGGGCATGTTGATCCACTTACCAGGAATGATCTAATTATGCCATGAACAAGAAACTTTTCACATTGATATACCAGGGATGCGTTTTACAAAAGAACTTACAACTTATGACCAACTAAATAAATGATAATTAATCACGAACTAATCAAT
Source organism: Magallana angulata (assembly GCF_025612915.1). Lineage (NCBI taxonomy): Eukaryota > Metazoa > Mollusca > Bivalvia > Ostreida > Ostreidae > Magallana > Magallana angulata. The sequence goes on from NW_026441569.1 coordinate 355,570, forward strand.
ATTTTATTCTAATGGCTGTAAAATATGATTAAAATCAAAATAGTTGTAAATAAATGGTTTTATATAAAAAAAATTCATTAAATTGAATCCATGAAACTGAAAATATTTACGACTTTGTCATTAGTTGTTTTGTAAAATGCATTCCTGATTAACGTTTTGATGAAGTTTCAAGGATTTTTTGTTTTCCCCAAAAGAATAAGAGAAAATGTGTCAATAATTTCTAAACAAACCTCGTAGTTAACATGTATGAAATGTTCGTTATACCTATCATGTGAATTTTGTATTACATTTAATGATTGCTATGTTTTAATAATGTGCACTGAATGTATGGTAATGTGTGAATGATGAGTGTGTGTAAAATGTGACATGTCCTTTCATGAGGTACTCTCACATGTAAATGTTATATTTTTTATTGTTCATCTTATTAAAATGATTTCAAACAATTATCTTGATTTTCTTACCTGTCTGATGTACACAACAAAGAAGACTGAGACAATTGGTAGAAATATGGGTATACAGGTGTCAAATTTCACTGTTGTTGACAAGACAGCATCCCACATTGTTTATCCGCCATTGTTGAACTTTATCAAGGGAGACTTCTCCTGAAATTAGAAACATAGGTAATCACAGATTACAAAGCTCACCGCGACGAGACATCACCCTTATGAGACATCACCTTTATGAGACCACCTTTATCATATTAAATGAAAATCATACTTTATGATCTTGGATATTCATGGATTCTGTTTTGACACAAAATCATATATCATCTGTTAAAAAATTATATGATTTCATATGTTCATATGTTAGTCAATATAAGAATATAAAATTAAATATTGCATCCTATCATACAATATATATCATATAATACTATACAAATATAGCCCTTTCATGAGGTTGATCCATAGATATATCGACTTCACAGAAAAGCATATCGACTGAGCACGAAGTGCGAGGTCGATATGCTTTTCTGTGAATGCGATATATCTATGGATCGACCGAGCGAAAGGGCTACATTCGTTATATTATTTTCGAAGTCTTTTTTTACATATCTCCATCCTTCGTTCTAGCGTCCATGTAAAATTTAGCTAGCTTTTCGCACTCGAAATTTACGAAGTCTCGGCTCTCGCCTTTCGACTCGAGATATTCCCGAAAAAGCTTAACAGCTGTTGCAGTTACCCTGTATTAGTGTTCCTGGCATAAACATTTTCCATTATAACTTTCATTTCCGCGTCATTAATTTTCGCAAAACAACCTTTCACTTTAACGTCTGCAACTTCCATCTTTGTTGTTTGTTAACGCAGAGAGAATTTTGATTGGTTGGGGTGAATCACGCCAGCCAATCAAATTCATTTTAACATTAGAGCAAAATTTCCCTTATCTATATTTAGAAAGTACAGGTCAATCCGAGTTTTTAAAGCTTATTTTTAGAATGTACAGGTCAATCCGCATTTTTATACTTCGAGACGTGATATCAAAATAACCAATGATAAAATTTGTTATAATGCATGAATATAATATAATAAAATACTGTAATAAACAAAGATGATATTGTAAGTTTGAAATGACGTTGTATTGTGTTAAACCTTATTGTATTTGATCACATAATACAACATCATTATATAAAATACAATATTGGACTATAAGATACAATATCATATTACATAATACATCATAACATTGAAACATATGGTATTATATTGTATAATATAGTATGATATTGTATTGTATGATATTGTATAATATTTGATACATAATATGATATTGTATCATATGAAACAATATAATTTGATACAACATTGTATCTTGTTATACTTTTATGTTAAATACTGAAATCTGATTGGCTAAGACGCAGTTCATAATCCGTTCTATTACCCTCAGCGTTAGCAACGCACTTAGCAACGGGCAACATTAAAAAATGTTACATGCGCGGAAATTTTGCGCGTACAGTTCGCTGTAGAATTCACGTTATTCCTATATAAAAGCAGTAAAATTTTCTTAAAAATTTAGACATTCAGTTCGCGTCGGTTGACAATGGTTTTCTCGGGGTGTCAATTTCAACTGTTACCCTCCCAAACAGGCACTATTTATATAATATCAAATTATACAATCATGTGATAATTTAAAAGTAAAATATTATATAATACAATATTATATTATACATATTGTATCATATGATACAATACTATACAGAACAATATCATGATACAATATCATATCATAAAATATCAAAAAAATTGATACAATATTTTATCGTATCATATAACTTTTTACAATATAACATATGATATTATATTGTATCATATTAAACAATAGTGTTTTATATCATACAATACTTTATCATAGGAATAATGTTATATCATTTAACAACCACATCTATCTATCAAGCAGGTTTAAGTGAGGTAGGAGATTTCTGTAGCATCCTTGATAATGGAGACCAGGCTCTGCATCTGAAGCAACCTTTGCGTTTGATTTATAATATAGTTAAATCAACTTTGTAAGCTATCACCTATAAAACATGTGACCTTTTTCAAAAAACTAAACCTCATACAGCATCCATAACCTATGGCTCAGATTCAGCATTCAAGCCTGTCAGGTGCATCAGTATCATAAGACGCATCACCCATGCAAGTTTAGTGAAGTTAGGATCAGTAATAACTAAGATATCATCATCAGAGGGCACCACCAATTAAAACCTTAACCACCTCCAGCATCCGCAACCTATGGCTCAGATTCAGCATCCATGCCTATCTTGTGCATCTGTATCATAAGACACACCATCCATTCAAGTTTGGTGAAGTTAGGACCTGTATTAACTAAGATATATTTTTTAGCATCCTTGATAATGGAGATCAAGCTCTGCATCTGAAGCTACCTTTGCGATTCAAATATATTACAGTTTAATCAACTATGCAAGTTTGAAATAGTACAATTATCTATGTAACATGTGACCTGTTAAAAAAAACTTAACCTTATCTAGCATCCGAAACCTATGGCTCAGACTCAGCATTCAAGCCTGTCAGGTGCATCAATATCATAAACGCACCATCTGGTGAAGTTAGGACAAGTAATAACTAAGTTATCATCATCAGAGGGCATCTGTTTCAAAAACTTTATCCAGTTCTTTAAACCTTAACCTCCTCCAGCATCCGAAACCTATGGCTCAGATTCAGCATTCAAGCTGTTCAGGTGCATCAGTATAATAAGACACACCATCCACACATGTTTGATGAAGTTTGGACCAGGAGTAGCTAAGATATAATCATTAGAGGGCACCTGCTCAAAAAACTTAAACCAGCTCCAAAAACCTTAACCTCCTCCAGCATCCGAAACCTATGGCTCAGATTCAGCATTCAAGCCTGTCAGGTGCATCAGTATCATAAGGCGCAACAACCATACAAGTTTGGTGAAGTAGGGACGAGTAGTAAATAAGATATTATCATCAGAGGGCACCTGCAACAAAAACTTTAACCAGCACTTAAAACCTTAACCACCTCCAGCATCCGAAACATATAGCTCAGATTCAGCATTCAAGCCTGTCTGGTGCATCAGTATCATAAGACACACCGTCCATGCAAGTTTGGTGAAGTACTGACCAGCAGTAACTTAGATATTGCTATCAAAGGGCACCTGCAACAAATACTTTAACCTGCTCCAAATACCTTAACCTCCTTCAGCATCTGAAATTTAGGACCCAGATTCAGCATCCAAGTCTTTCAAGTCCACAAGTAGGTCCAGATGCATCATCCATGCACGTTTGGTGAATATAGGACAAGTATTAGCTTAGATACAGGACCTGCAACAAAAGCTTTAACCAGGTCCGGACGCCAACACCGAGGGTATAGCATAAGCTCCTCCCGACTTCGTCTCGGTGAGGTAAAAAATGCAGTTTAAATAAAAGTTACATGTTTTTTTCATCAATCATATTGAAACAAAAATGTTTTAAGGTCTCACACAAGGAATTAATTTCACTTTATGTTACTATATAGCTTTAATTAAGTTAATTGATTAACTATACTATCAGCATATAATTCATGAAAGAGAAATTATAGTTAAATGCTTCAAGAAAAATTTTAGATAAAAAAAAAATACCTTATGTGGCTTCTAAGAGAGATAATTGATAGTAAACATACCTACCCTCAAGTACACATGGGTTCCACATGTTGACAAACAGGTTCAGCACCATTCAGGAAGTAGCATCATGTGCATCTAAAAAATAGTTCCATTGAAATTGGTGTAACAACTCCACCAAAGTAATAATTCTCCTAGCCACCGAGTCCAAAATCAAAATTCAACATTTCCTTAACATATATGTCACAGGTGGTGAAAAGTCTAGTCTCAACCGGGACTCGAACCCAGGGCCTCTGGCGTACCCTGCCAGTGCTCTAACCACTGAGCTATTGAGACCCGATATATTGACTGACAGTCACACACCTGTGAACCAGGTGACATATACATATTACAGTCAAACTTGTATTAAGCAGTCACCTGCGGGAGGCACCCAAAGTGACCTCTTAACAGAGGTAATTAACCTTTGAATAGAGACTTGTGAATTTGCCAACATCAAATTCCTTTTTAGAACAATTATTCAATTTTATTTTAATCATATAATTGATATTTAGCATAATGTATCAAAATGATAGATAAAGTAATTGATTTGATGATTTTATAGTATCTATTATATTTACAAATAAGTAGAAATACATTACAATGCATTGTGCATGCAATTTTTATATTTCTTTAAATTATTGATACTAATACTCTGTACTATTTTCATGGGTACCGTATATATAGAAAACAAAACTTTTCATACAAATCAACAATTACGTTTTTAACCGACCGTATCTGAACTCAAAATCATATTACTAAATCAAGCAATTTTCTCTTGCATCGCCGCGGACATTTTTGACACCTGTACTTCATTCTAGTTATAAAACAAACATATTGTTATACTTGTTTAAACAATTCACTTGATTCCCATTCGTATCTGATCTGCCAATTATGTATTATAAATACATCGATTAATTTGGTTTCTCTCGCCTCAAGCGTATAATAATTGCTTACATTTATTACCCGACATTCAGAAGCCATGTTTAAAATCCCCAGGTGTAAATCATGTGACCGGCCAAAATGGCCGCCTAATGCATGTGGACTGTACAGTTTCGGATCAAAATACGATGACCGCTGACCACGTTAGACAGGTGACCGCTCTTTTGAGGGCAATTATATAGGATTTTTCATCAGGAGGAAATAAAATGACCGCATACGAAAGGTGACTGCTTAATAGGGGTGACCGCTACGGCAGTTTTGACTGTACATTTAAAAAAGTCTTGCTGGTTACTTCAAGATTCTAAGACAATAGCAATAAAATTGCTACAGTTTTAAAAATTTTGTAAACATTTTGTCCTCTAAACAGAAGCAGATTAACGTACAATTGAATAAAACCAGGACAAAACTCACTTTTTTTCCAAATTTTGTGTAAGCGATTTCTCAATAAACTACTTGACTCAGATTTATTCATATATTTCAATCTCAAAACCACTTGATACTGGTATAAAGAGACTATAAAATACATTAACATTTAAGATTTTCTAATTCAATAACAAAAACATACATGAAAATACATGTATAAAGAAAAGTAGCCTCGTGTTTTAATAAATGTGAAGTACAGCAACTACTGGGGGAGCATATTTGTTATTTTCTAATAAATGAACATGATTTTTTTTAAAAACAGTTCTTAAAAAGATATATATTGTGGTGGTTCTGGCGATAGCGGGTAGAAATTGCCTGGCTACCGCCTGAACTTGCTGACACGACGATGATGTAATTACCCTTTGCCTGTCTTCCAAGAGACAAGACGTGCTTAATTGCTCTGTGTATTGTACCATTCGTTTACTTTTCTCTATGTGTTAGTAATCACCAAATAAAGATCATATTACATACCCATAGTGTCTTCTCTCTGTGGCATCACCAGCGACCTAAAGTAACGGTTAGGGAGATACGCTATATTGGTGCTGCTAGCTGAGGATATTTTGCCTCGCAGGCACATGGAGACGCCATTTTGGATTTTTATAAAATTATATATATGTTCGAAAATATAACTTTTAAGGTTAGCTTTTCTTGTTTTCTTGCGTGTGCTGCTGTGAATTTGATCCATCGTGTGGTGGATTACGCGCTACATGTCAGTTGTGAGTATATATAGTTGGGAGAAAATGGTCTGAGGGACCAGGAATGAAATTCAAATTTGGACGAGCCAGTTCTGGGAATCCACAGCCTGGTAGAGTTAGTTTTACTATAGGTGTTTGTGGTACACCTATGTTGGGAGAGTGCCCGGTATAATGTCACTTGGAGTGGGGAGGAGGAGATTTCACTGACTCAGGGAGCTTTAAGGGACCAGCCGAATGATGCACCATGGTTTGAGCAATTCTATGCCCTGATCCGGGAGAGAAAAGGTCAGGACGTTGGGGTTCTGCAGGAAGATATAAGCACACTTGAGTCTAGTGTAACCTTCCAGCTAAGCTCCATTGACAGAAATATGGGTACTATTATTTTTATTATTTATTACCCAAATGTTAGCAGGCATGTTGGGTGTGATAAGCCTCAGCCTGTTGTTACTCAGCCGCCAGAAGTCGGGGTAACTGGTAATCAGCCAGCGGTGGTCGGGAGCCAGTGCGGAACCTTGGTCTCCCTGGGGATTGACCGGTGTCTCAAAATAGTTTCCATTCCTCATCAGTCGGTTTAAATGCCTCAAGGACAGTCTCAGCTGTAATCGCTTATATACAGAGGTACCACCTAGTACTGTTTGCTCAGACTCTATTTGGTCCGGCAGAAGTACAGTTTATCTCAAAGCAACGGGCCGAGGCTTGGGAATTCCATCATTCAATGTCAGCAGCATTGAGACTGTCGTGCTGTCACCGAAACTGCTAAGGTCCATTGTCAGCAGCATTGACACCTTGCTAGTCCCTATAGCCTTCGGGTCTGCACCTAGTGCAGAAGGCAGCCAGGATTCCGGCTGTCATCATTATGGTGTATTTGTGAGTCAAGCTGCAGCATCTGTTGGAGGACAGTCATCAATCTTTAGTGGAGGTGGAATGCCTATGTCTCAGAAGCTGATGTCGACCACTGCATATAGCTGCCAAGTTTGATTCCTCCTGGCAGCAGAAGCAGTGTTAGATTATCCCTGCTGAAGTCAAGGTTGCAGGCCTCTCACACTCATTTTTGGTACGAAGGTACCAAAAAGGTACAAAGGTAAGGGAGGCTACCTCCACTGTTGACTGTTATGCAGCAGTTGGGGGAGAGGACAACTACAGTACCGATCAGACCCAACCTAACACCAGAGTAAACCCCAACTAAACCCCGGGTTTACTTTCTGGGTTTACTTGGAGTTTACTCTGGGTTTACTTTTTGAAAAATTGGGTCCACTCGGGGTTTACTTTGGGTTTACATGGGGTTTACTTTGGGTTTACTTTGAAATTGCTTTTAAGGTCATCTGTATGCACTGAAGTGTGAAGCAGACTAGTATTTTATCTTACCATCCTACTTCCTGTTATTCCTACCCTTCGTATATTCCGAATACACAGTTAGCTTCTGCTTTCAGGAGTATACTTCTGACTGGGTTTACTCTCTGGGTCCACTCTAGTAAACCCGAAGTATACCCAAAGTAAACCCGGAAAGTAAACCCAGGGTTTAGTTGGGGTTTACTTTCTGTTAGGTTGGGTCTGATCGGTACTGTATGACTATATATCCAAACTCCTAGAAGATCTTCAAATAAATGCACCAGCGGAGGTGAGGGATAGAGCGGTAAGCTTGGTAAAGAAGTATGCTGATATATGTTTGCAGTGAGTTATCTAGATTTTGGGAATTTTACCAAGATTGAGCATTGCATAGACACTGGAGATGCTCGACCCATTAAACAGTGGATGCGCCGTATGCACGGTGTTTTCAAGGGGAAGGAGGAAGGTCATTTAGAAAAAGGCTCAAAGCCAACGTTAATCAACCATCATTCTCTGATTGGGCGTCTGCACCGGTACTGGTCAGAAAGAAGGATAGGAGTGTTCGGTGGTGTGTCGACTACTGGGCATTGAATAAGGTCAATGTCAAGGACACAAACGCATTGCCTCTTATCGAGGAGTGTATGGACACACTAGGCGGTAACCGCTGGTTCTCCAAGCTGGATGCCAATGCTGCATACTGGTAGATCAAGATACACACAGATGACAAAAAGAAAACTGAGTTTATCACCAAACATGGCCTGTTTGAGTTTACCAGGATGGGGTTCGGTCTTCGTAAGGCCCCTGCAACCTTCGCTAGGGCAATAAATTTGATATTGCACAGACTGAACTGGACAATAACACTTGCATTTCTAGATGATGTCTTAGTGCTTGGGGCTTGAGCAGAAGCTGACTTGGACAATTTGAGACAGGTGTTTGAGCATGTGGTGATTTTTCCTACTATTATAAGTGTGGGGGTGAATTCATCGGGCATCGCATGAATTCGCCCATGTGCAGAGAGATATAAAGATAAATCAACTGCGAACATTCGAGATCGATGTAATTGTTCAAGAAGTATATATAAAGATATTTAACGCCTACCTGGTAAGTTGTTGATCATTCCTATCGGTTTCCCCGATTATCTCGCCATCTTAGCAGTGGGAAACACGATAAACAGCGCTGCGAGCAGGGTCAATTTTGATGTAAGTGGGCAAGATTGAAAATTCAATGCCATGCCGAGACAACATGGTAGGCGCCATTTTGAAAAATATATTTTGTATGTCATAGTTTTGTACTTGCAGCAAGCCGCCAAGTGTTCATTTGTTGAAATATTGGTTTGTTTTATTTATGATTTATTGATTTAGTGTACTTTGAATGAATTAATGGCTCAGAAGATGCAAACAGCAGGTGTTGGTAGGGGGGCCCGGAAAATTCTGAATGGCCGCTACATTCAGTCTGAGGGAAATGACCAGAATGGCATGTTAAGTACCTCAGGGAATAGCGTCAGGGATGGGCTTTTATCTACAGGTAGGGTACATCAAACGACGGGTGGATCCAAGAGTCATGGGGAGAAGTAAACGGAGGATGATCTCGAGAAGAGGCAGTTTACAAGGTATGGTAGATGGTTTGGATATAGACTTCGAATGTCTGAAGAGTGAAGTCGATTCTATCAGGACAGGTATTGGGTCGCTCGAGACGTCCAGTATGACGGAACAAGTATGGCGCAGCAATGTTAAGGCGTCCCTATGCTAAAATACGGCTGAAAAATGATATTATTTTAATCATCGCAAAAATACTTTGACTGGAAGTATTTCTTAAAATCTATGTTACATTTATTGCCACCGATGTTAAACTTTATATTTGATGCATTTTTGTGACGTCATATGTACTCTGTAAGCACGTGACGGGCGATTCCTAATATTGCAAATGATCTATATAAATCACATCGGCGCAGGTGATTAACGACATCAAATTATACATATTTTTAAGAAAAATCTTTTCTTAAGTCATATATACTTTTAAGTTCTTGCTTGGGAAAGAAATAGATATTTCGTTTATGGAAGATATTGTTGAAACTTTCCACAAAATCAACAAAATAATGCACATTTTTACTATTCAAAAGCGATTTAGAAAATATTGGGGTAAATCCGTAGGTTTCCCAAGCACGATCCACATTGGTACTTATATTCTCTACCAATTTTACGTAAAATATTCTAAAATTGTGTTGATCTTTCACCTGCGCCAAGCTGGTTTTTCATGCATTAAAATTTCTTCATTCAGTTGTTTACACGTAGCAAGGAGTCTCCAAATATAAATAGTCTTTTACTTAAAACGAAGCTTTAAAACTGCCGATTATTTGATACTGGTTTTCAATATGAAAAACTTCTGTACGTCTAGCATTAATGGCAGCATCTATGTAAAGGAAACATGCGGTATTATACTGGTTTGATATAATTCACTTTTAAGGTTAAGATACATATTCCCTGAGAACTATCGACAGGAATGCAGATAGTGACGTCAAACTTAATTATGACGTCATATCGTATGAAGTACAGACAAGTGACTTTCTACATATCGCTGTAAAATCCATCGGGAAGCCTTAACATGCCCGCGGGGGTGTTAGTTCACAGATTAGGGAAATGTTTCAAATGTCAGGTTTGTCGAGTGGAAATAAATCTCCGGAAATTCAAGGTAATGCTGCCAGCTTCGGGCCAAGTCAGTCACAAATTTCCAGTAGCCAGGGGGGTCCTTGGGTTCCTGGAGAGGCTGTACAAACAACTTCAGCAGATGGGGGGAATGCTACATTCTCTGGGGGTCCAAGGGTTGTGTTGAGCTCGGTAAGTTCTGTTTCCGCAGGGGGGCAGGCAATTCCTAGCTTTCCCCGTGTCATTGCAGAAGTCCCTAAGGCAGATGTAAGCTTCATGCCATGGCCAATGCCTGGTGACAGAAGCATTAACGCAAGACTCACAGGTATAGTACCCAACCAGTCTAGGGAAATGTCATCAGGAGTCATAACCCAGGGTAGTGTAGCTAATGTCAGTAGCAGTCAAAGCCCTGGGGTTGGGGGTCAAGTTTGGGGAGCCCCTATGCAAATGCCAATGACCCAGTCCTGTCCAACACAAACTTGGCATTTATGTCAAATTATCAGGGAACTCCGTCTGGACAACCAAAAACAGGTATACCTGAGGGTAGGCAGCCAGTCATGTCAAATGTATGGCAGTCAGGGAGGACCCCTAGTCCTATATTGTCTAGCATTCATAGGTCTCAGTTACCCAGTCTTATACCGCCAGGTAGTAGAAGTGGAATAAGTCGGAGTATTCCCACTGAGGTAAAGGGTGTCAAGTATAATGGGGATGTAGAGTGGGGTCCATTCTACTCAAAGTTTTCAACCATTGCAGAATATAATGGCTGGTGTGATGCATATTGGTTGTTTGCACTTAGTTTGACACTAGAGGGGGTGGCTTTGAAGTATTTTGACATTTTGCGCCGCAGGGGTACTACACTTACTTTTCAAGAGGTAATACTTCGCATGGAGGAGAGGTTTGGTCAGCTTCCCAGTTAGAGTTGAATTCAATTACTCAGAAACCTGAAGAGCCAATAGACCAGTGGGGTGATAGAGTAATGGACTTTTGGGAGTGGGACCTTGCCTGAAATTTTTCAGGAACAGTTGATAATGAGATTTGCTTTAGGATACTTAGACTGTGAGGCGGATCAGCAATTAATTGACTGACCGCCAGATACCCTAGAGGAGGCTATTAAGAGGGTTAAGACATTCCAGTTTAGTCGTTGTGCAATTGCTCATCACCAAAGGGTTGTAAGGTCAGTCCCAAATGAAGTTAGGTACCGAAGGTCAGTATCACCTGTAGAAAATCGTTCACCTGAGTATGTGTCAAGGGGGCATCTAGTAGATAGGTCTGGCGATGCTGTAGATAAACAAAACGCAGGCCAACACCACAGCCCAGTGCCATCTCTATGTTACTAGTTTGAATCGTCAGGGGAATAGAAGGCCAAAAATTTGTTATGGTTGTAAGCAGCCAGGTCACATGAAGCGAAACTGTCTGCAACGATCACATAACAATTATGCAGGTCCCCCAATCCCAACTATCAAAAATACAGAGCACAATGAGCCAAATGTTTCTGTTTCACCACAGACCATGAGGGGTTGGCTTACATTTGCAGAAAATCCATCAGTTAGTGCTGCACATGTTTTACCTAATGTTCAGTCTGGTAATCGGGGTGAAGGTTCAGGGGCATGGCATGTGTTGGTTGGAATTGCGGGTATGGAGGTGAATGTTATAGTTGACACAGCCGCAGATATTACAATACATGTAGTATCACAAAAGGTTTGTCTCTATGCAACCCAAGCCGCACATTGTTGAGGAGTCAAATATAAGACTTGCGGGTGAGGTGACTGGTATGTGTGCTAAATTTTTGGGTAAAGTTGAGATTACAGTTGGTGGATATAGGTTTGTTCATCCAATTTATGTTGGTCCATTGCAGGATAAAATGTTGTTTGGAATTGATTTCCTTAAGTCACATGGTGCACAAATTTCCTGTGAGACAGGAGCTCTGAGAGTCAAAGGGGTACCAGGCATGATTGAAATGTCTAGTGGTGTGGATAAGTTGGTGCTAATTGCTGTATCATCTCGGCGGGTGCAGATTCCATCGCATACTGCTCAAGTGATAGAATATGATTTGGCTAATGAGATGTCAGATTTTATCATTGAACCAGCCAATGTCTTTCCATTGGGTATTGTTGCTTCCAGGACTTACAATAATTCTGGGAATAAGGGCAAGTTGTGTGTCATAAATATGACTGACCGCGGTCATTTTGTTAAAACAGGAAGTGTTGTTGGTATAGTGACAGCAGCTTGTGCAGTCAAAAACAGCGAGGCGTCAGTGCGTCGGGTGTCAACAGAAGGGCAAAAGGATTGTGAGCATGTCAGCTCGCTTATCAGAGATCTGAAGGAAAACGCTCTGACCGCCAGGAAGCAGTCAGTCTTGTAACTAAGTTTGCAGATATTTTCGCAGTCAGTGATTTAGATTTGGGCAATTTTGTAGAGATTGAGCATTGTATTGACACTGGCGATGCGCACCCCATAAAGCAGCGGATGCGCAGCACACCTGCAGTTTTTAAGGAGAGGAGTAATCCAGTCCTCTACCTAAGACTGGGCCGCTGCTCCAGTGCTTGTTCGTAAAAAGGACGGAAGCGTGAGATGGTGCGTTGACTATCGTGCACTGAACAAGGTCACAATCAAAGACAGTTTTCCTTTGCCACTAATAGAGGAATGTATGAATACCCTATCAAGAAACAAATGGTTTTCAAAGCTTGATGATAATGCAGCTTACTGGCAAATGAAGATACACCCAGATGATATGAAGAAAACTGCCTTCATCACGAAGTTTGAACATTTTGAAATATCGCAGATGAGATTTGGTTTATGTAATGCCCCTGCAACATTTGCCAGAGCTATCAATTTAGTGCTGCACCGCCTTAACTGGAAAATTGTTCTTGCATTCTTAGATGATGTGCTAGTGTTGGGCAAAACTGAACAAGAGCATTTAGACAATTTGCGCCAAGTTTTTGAGGGTTTCCGCAGTTTTGGGTTAGAGTTCAAACCTCGCAAATGTGAGCTTTTTTGCCCTTAAGTAGAATTTTTGGGGCGCACAGTAAGCAAAGATGGTGTAGAGATGGGGAGATCAGTATTTAGAGGCAGTACGGGAATGGCCCATGCCAAAAGATGTCAAAGCAGTTGAGAGGTTTCTCGCAAACTATCACATTATAATATAACGTTCTGCATTTCTCTAAAATTGTATTATACACACATGTTCCAAGTTTTAAAAATAATTTTTAAAAAAATTAACCTTTAAAAAATCCTATCAATATACCCTAGTTTTTGTTTTGGGGACTGTACATTAAGCAAGGAAAAAAATTCCCAATTTCTATCAAAACGTTGCATTTTTCCCAATCCATTGGCCCTGGCCCCAGTACCAAAAATGGGTGTGAGAGGCCTGGGAGACGACAAGTCGGTGAGTAAGCTTGGAAAGGCAATGCTCAGCAAGAATCTGGAGGAGGGTTCTGATCATGCAGCTGGGGAAGGGATATCTCTGTCTTCATATTCTGTAGAAGACATGGTTAAGCTGCAGAGTGCAGATAAGGTATTGACTTTCCTTCACGCATACTTAGAGTCTGGGGTTTTGCCAAGTGAGAGTGAGTTGATGACCTCTAGTCCTGAAGAGAAATGTTATTTTTGTTTCATGTTAGATGATAGGGGGGTAGTTTGGTATAAATCTGCTGAGGATAAAGATGCCCTGCAACTTCTTGTGCCTAAAACTATGCGTGAAGAAGTGATGTATTAGTGCCATGACATTCTTTCATCAGGACACCAAGGTATTCAGCGTTCTAAAGTGAATTTTAAGTCGAGTTTTTATTGTTGGCGGATGGTCGCTGACATGAAGAACTATGTTCTCACATGTGATGTCTGTTATAAAAAAGTGGGGTCCATTACCAAATTGTTCTGCTTTGAAGAGTTATCAAGCAGGTAGTCCAATGGAAAAATTCATCTTGATTTCCTACGACCATTACCTCACACAGAGAACGGAAATGAATACATACTCATGATGGTGGAAAGCTTTACAAAGTGGGTGGAGTGTGTCCCACTACCATCACAGACAGCGGAAGTGACTGCAAGAGCTGCCATCAATGAATTTTTATCAAGGTTTGGGTACCCGTATGAAGTGTTTACAGATCAGGGAAGGAACTTTGAGAGCGAGCTATTCCGAAAAATGTGCGAGATCTTGTGGATCCATAAAACGCGGACTACACCGTACAGACAATCAGGGAATGGCCAAGTTGAGCGTTACAACCGCACCCTTATGGTGTTACATTGATGGCTGTCCTAAGAGCTGGTATCAGTACTTGGGCCAATCAGCAGGTGCTTTGAGGTCTGCTACATGTATCAATAGGCACACTGGGTACACAGCAAACAAATTGATGTTAGGGAGAGAAGTCAAAGTGCCCGCAACTATCCTGTATCGACCAATGATTTTCAAAATGGGAAGGAAGGAGAAGTAGATAAATATGTGTGTGATTTGCAAGAATATTTGCAAAAGTCACATGAGACTGCCAGGGATAAGTTAAAAGCCACACAAAAAAATGAAGCAGGATTTTGATATAAGAGCCAGAGAACACCAATTTAAATTAGGTGAAGCTGTGTACTGGCACCAGAACGCAGGAAAGAAGGTAGAGTCAATGTGGATAGGCCCAGGTGTCATAGTTGAAGCAAAGTCCGACACAGTTTTTGCTGTGAAGTCATGTCGGGAGGTCAAGATCATGCATCATGAAAAACTTAAGGTAGCTCGTGGGTTTACTGCTTGTGAGAAAACATATACTGAAAATTTGTCCACGTGATCTATAGGTTTTAGAGTTTTATTTCTAAAATTTATTTGAAATTCGTCTGCGCGGTAACAATGTTATTGTGTTTTAAACACACTGTCGCTGATAAAATTAAGCAACACCATTTCAATGAAATATATACTGTAAAACGAGAAAATTTGGCGCATACTGTGGAATCATTAATTTTCGTGGGGGTCAATTTTCGTGGATTGCTAGAATTTTACAGACTCGTGGGGACGTAATTTCGTGTATTCTCTTATATCTACAAAAGGAAACATGACTTTATTACTTCAATTTATTAATTCGTGGAGGATGTAAATTCGTGGATAAGAGGTACCCACGAATTCCACGAAAATTGAGCCACCACGAAATCTAATGATTCCACAGTACGTATTTTAGCGCAAACGCAAGTGCCAGTACAATAGGGCAATCATATTTTAGCGCATGCATCTTTTCTTTAAAAAAGAATACAAAAAATGTTGTAGTTTGATAAACGATCACGCCCAAAATTTAGTTCTGTGTTCACTCAAGCACGTGAACACAACAACTTTAATTTCTATCTCGCATGCAAGGTAAACTGTCTTTGAGAACAATACACTTACTTTTGTGTAAATCGTCAGTAGATAGATATGAAAACTTCATTTATTGGCGATGATGTGTAATTTTTGTTGGTAAACAAATTTGAGTTATCGGACTTTGAATTTAACGTGTCGACTTGGATAACACTAGAAGAGTCCCGAAACTAAAAGTGAAATCGAATGCTACATTTACCATGAGTTTTGATCACCATGAGAGAATCTTTTTCACAGTAATTTTACATTAAAAAACCCACAAAAAATAGGTATTGTCTTGTTATCTTTATATCCACTAATCAGAGATCAAAGAAATTATGATCAATCATGTATTGTCAGCATTAACGATCGCCACGCTTAATCACATTTTCACCTTGAGGGGCTAAATGGAAGTGGCATGGGGAGAAGCTTAATTTTGAAGGTGCTAATGAGAGATGTTAAAAAGCAATTAAAACTAAATTAATTAATCCATGTTTAGGCACTTATAGCCGATAACCCATACCGTTTACCTGTGTAATTGTTTAAACAAACAGAACCGAGAGCATCTGATATTTAAATGAACACTTCTATATAGCCTTAAAAATGGACTGACGTTATTGTTTTGCAACTTGAAGAAATTTAATTCATATGGAAAACC
Source organism: Magallana angulata (assembly GCF_025612915.1). Taxonomy (NCBI): domain Eukaryota; kingdom Metazoa; phylum Mollusca; class Bivalvia; order Ostreida; family Ostreidae; genus Magallana; species Magallana angulata. Next base: position 371,665 of record NW_026441569.1, read on the forward strand.
TTTGGCGCACTATTAATTTTAGCGCTCAGAGGCAGTTGCGCCAAAGGTGCTAAAATTTGTAGTGCGCCATATTTTCTCGTTTTACAGTAGTAAAATGCGCATCTTTGTCGAGAAATGCATTTCAAAACTATGCTCCAAATATCAAAACGATTTAGACGAAATTAGATGTACTTAGTAAAATACCAGAGGAGATATTTTTTAATCAATTGATAAAAAATAATCAATATGTGTTCTCGGCCAATTTTTTGCAAAACAACTTCAAAGATTTAAAAGATTTCACAAAACCTTATATTTTCATTATGACGCTAGCCCAACATCATCATTTTCTTACGTCTGAGAACCCAAAAATGATAATGCGTTTATTGACAAGACTAGCTGATTAACACAAATTTGAACATGTAAATACTAATTACATATTATTATCGACTGCACAAATGCAATGTGCAGTCGATAACATATAATGTAATGTGAAGAGGAGAAAAATGGCTAATTCTCTTTTCATGGAGTTCCAACGCATAAACATATCTTATAGAACAAAATGTGACAAAGTAAGTCACGTTTTTATTAATAAAATTTTAGCACTTGATTATTATAAATGTTTGTAGAAACTACATTTAAGCCTTTTGACATATTTCCTTTTATGTTTCTAACAATCATTTGTCATTTTAAAAAAAATGTATAAGTTTGCTATGACGGTCAACTCTTTACGTCGAATCCTATTGTGACGTCAGCAAACCCGCGAGCTACTTTAAGAAATGTGATGCACGAAAACTGTCAAAGTGGTTGGTAGATTACATGAGATCACGATGATGAGGTAAGTGCTGGCGGATCAAGCAATACAGATAGTGCTTCCGCCAAATACCCTGAGGAGAGACTTAGGAAACAGCCTGATGGACCATTCAGGGGTACAAGGTCTCATTCAAAGGGTATTACTAAGCATGATGAAACTATTGTTGCAAAACCGCCAAAGAAAAAGGTACGGAAGTCATAATGTGTGTAAAAACAAAATCCAAAAGGGTTAATGGTGCAATGTGATTCCTGCAGAGACTGGTTTCATCTGGAATGTGTGGGTATGACTGCTGAAATTGCAGAAAGCATACCTCTTGCCCTGAGTGTTCTCTTATAGATGGGCAGTAGGAAAAATGTATAAAAGTTTTTGGTAGTTTTATTAGCATTTATTAAACACCCAGAGCTTTTAAGGTATATAACTGGTTTCAAAGTGTCCTCAGATATAATTTACTTGCTAATATATTTTAATTTTAGATTCAGCGATGGAGGAGCAATTCCAATTGTATGTGTTTGATGAGGAGGATGGTATGTTCGAGGAGGAGAATGCTGGTGGGCTGCAGGAGCCGCTTGGACAAGAGGCCAGTATGACGGTTATTGATCTGAGCCAAAGCAGTGGCTCAGATCAGGAAGTTAACATGCGTCCTTGTCAGGAAAGAACACACACAAAGGAAAGGGGAGTAAGAAAGTGCGCTGTACACAGTTGCAGGGAGACATTTTCAGGAGCTACACCGATGCTTTACAACATTAGGAGGGACCATGCTGGAGGGGCACAGAATCCTGAGGAGTTTGTGTCTTTCCTAGCGGATATATCTGCTGAGGTTTTTCAAACACACCAGAGAGAGCCTGTATTACAGTCCCTGAAGAGGTTAAGGGCGTGGGCTGAGAGACAACTTGGGAGAGTTGACTAGACGTTCTCCAGGCCTGTGCAGGAGGTGGTGAACAGGGTCTCACACTTTTTGGGACTTGACAGCCAAAGTAGTGGGCTGATTACCGGGATAAGTCAATATCTCTGTGTTGAAAGGGGATTCAGCAGCCTGAAGAGGTGGGTCACCGTGTGCCAGTGAAAGCGGAGCTACCCACTAGTGATCCCCCTGCTAGTGATCCCCATGAGTTGCCTGGTAGTGGACTGTCATTGGCACCCTGGATGGATGCCAGCTCCATTTACAGGAGCAATGAATGCCACAGCCCTAGACAGCCGACCCTCCTAAGTGTCAGTCACCATTTCCAGAGGGTGCTTGGTTTATGGTATGAAGGAGGCCCGCATCCCAATGAGGTTAGAGAGTGGGTTGGTGATTGTGAAGGGGATCCACCCAAAGGAGGTGATAGAGCAACAAGGCTGATGTCGCGGCCACCATGAGTTTGTGCAATAGCAAGGGCTGGGCTGTTGGGGAGATAGGCTTGGACTACTCTGACAAAGAACATCACCCCCAGCAAAAGTTCATCCTTGCAGGATTTTCTGCAGAGTTGATCCATCCTCCAATATGGTGTTGCATCTGAAGGGTGCAGACAAGGACAGCTGCAGTTGAGTTCCCACCCAAGACTGCATAACCCTTTTAGATCGGTTGGGCGTGTCTATCCAGGCACCCATCTACCTGCACTGCTTTGTAGGGGGCCCAGCGCAGATCAAACTCTGGGTAGATACCGGGAGGCCGGTGTACTTTGGAGTGAGCGAAAGTGTCCATAGCATGTTGGATACCCAACAGGAAGGTGTTAGAGCTATTCCACAGGATCGAATACTAGTGAAGACCAACAGTCCATACCTGCCATGTGGGGTTGGCTGACCAATGACGCCGAAACATATTGGAAAGGTCTACCAATTGGTTGCGACCGTAAGTGGAAAATCCGTGGAACACCTTGAAGAGGCGGTTGCAAAGAACTTCCGCACCTTCTTCGCTAAGCAGTTGGGCCACCGATACTGATTGTCTGTCCTTTTATATGCAGTGTATTCTCCCAGGATATTTTTACATTCTTTTAAGTTTGTTTCCAGCGAAGGGATCCCTATGGAAGAGAGAGCATGGACCGTCAGAAGAGACGAGAGGGCCTTGAATCATCGTGCTCCTATTCCGGACACCCATTGCCTGTGATTGATTGACAGTGACTTTTTATTTGGTCATGATTTATGAACTGTTAATATCTGTTTTTATAAGTAATGGTAAATCACAATGTTTTAGTTAATTACATTAGCACTGTCAATCATAGGGGTTTAAATTGTATTAATGTATATGTCATTACTTTTGTAATATCTGGGGTCAGGTTTTTGAAATCAGGGGGAGTGTGGTGATTTTGCCCACTATTATAAGTGCGGGGGCGAATTCATCAGGCACCGGATAAATTCGCCCATGCGCAGAGAGAAATAGAGAGAAATCCTGAAAATATTCCAGATAGATGTAATTGTTCAAAATATTGGATGTCTACCTGGTAAGTTGTTGATCATTCCTATCGGTTTCCCCGATTATCTCGCCATCAAAGTGGTGGGAAACACCATAAGCGTTTCCGAGAATATGGTCTGAAATTTAAGCCTCAGAAGTAAGAGCTATTCAAAACTAAGATTGACTTTTTTGGCAGAACCATCAGTGAGAGTGGAATAGAGATGGGAGACCAGTATATAGAGTCAGTATGGGACTGGCCCTCCAGGCCTTGAAAAGTTTTTAGGTTTTGCTAATTACCATCACAGTTTTATACCCCATTTCTCTTGCATTGCTGCCCACTGTATGCAGTCACTAGGAAATGTGGTTTCCGTTGGAAGACAGAACAACAAAGTGCTTTTGAGAGTTTTAGAGCATTGATGACAGAACCCCCTGTGTTGACTATACCTAATAATCATGGTCAATGTATCAGACACTGATGCTTCGGACTACACAGTTGTAGGAGAGCTGAGTCAAATTCAGAACGGGAAAGAAAGAACTATAGACTATGGCAGTGCAGTGCTATCATCCGAGCAGCGCAGATATTGTACGACGCAGAAAGAGCTGTTGGCAGTTATCAAGTTAACTCGCCAGCAGCAACAGTTCTACTGGTGGCGAATGGTAAAGGACATAAAGCTGTATGTAAAGACATGTGCTCTCTGTGCGAAAAACAAGAGAGCTTCATTGCCAAATAGATCAGATATGAATCGTTATCAAGCTGGAAGCCCGATATAAAGAGTACATTTAGACTTTCTTGGACTTTCCCTAGCATGGAGCAGAGCGATGAGTATATTCTCATGATGGTAGACAACTTTACTAAGTAGGTTGAGGGTGTGCCAATTCCTTCACAAACCTTGGAAGTAACTGCGAGGGCAGCTATCAACGACTTTTTCTCAAGGTTCGGGGATCCCTTCCAGATCTTTACTGATCAAGGCCGTAACTTTAAGAGTGAGCTCTTTTGTAAGGTTTGTGAGATGCTGGGATTCCACAAGTCTAGAACAACTTCCTATAGGCCTTCTGGCGTAATAATTAAGTAGAGTGCTATAATTGCACTTTGATGGACGCAGTTTGCTGTTATAAAGACAGTCAACCTAAAACTTGGGATAAGTATCTTGGTCCACTCGCAGTGGCATTGCAGTCAGCCATAAACCGTCACACAGGGTATACACCAAATAGACTTATGCTGGAAAGAGAGGTGAATGTACCAGCAACCTTGATGTACGGGCACCCTCTGAAGTCTTTTCAAAATGGGGAGGAGGGTGAGATAAACATGTATGTGCAGAAGTTAGAGCAGACCGTGCAAAAAGCACACGATGCCACCAAGCAGAAGTTGAAGTCTGCGCATAAATTTATGAAAACCGCACAAGACATCAGACTGTGTACATGTCCATTCAGGGTTGGCGATTTTGTATATTGGCGCCGCAATGCAGGGAAGAAAGTGGAGTCTAGCAGGGAAGAAAGTGGAGTCTATCTGGAAGGCTCCAGGTATAATTGTAAAGGCCAAGTCAGATACTGTGTTCATAGTAAAGTAATGCAGAGAAGTTCGGACCATGCATCATGATAAATTGAGAAATGCGATGCTACAGAAATACCTCAGTGGCTCTATAACTATCAGAAGCAGGTCATTGATGAAGAGTCAAGCAGTGAGTCAGAGCATAACACACATGTACCAGTGCCGAAAAGTGTCAAGACATTGAAGTCTGTTTTGAAAAAGGCAGAATACACTGCAGTCTCACAGACTACTTCAAGTCAAACTATTGACTGAGGGCCTTACATTGGGACAAGGAGTAGAGCTAGAAATCACCAAGCAGTTACCAGTGAGTCTGTGAAGTTGCAAGATAGCAAGGGCACTAACAAGTTTAAGTATCAGAAAAGGAAAACTTACTGTTTGTGTAATCAGGGTAATCCCAAAGTTTGATGTTATTGTGTGAAGAGGGCAAGGACTGGTCTCATTCCAGGTTTGTTTGAATTTCTGATGACAAGGCCAGGACAAAGCTTAAATATTTGTTTGCCCTGAGTTTTTACCTGGTCCGTGAGATACTGTGGTTTCATTAATATTCGAGGGTATCAATTTTCGTGGATAAAGTGAAAATCACAGTTTCAAGGATACGTAAATTCGTGGCCAATGACCCTATCAATAGAAAATATAAATAGAAATTACACTTCAATGGGCATTAAATTTCGTGGATCAACTTAACAACGAAATCCACGAAAATTGGTATTCAACGAATATTGATGAAACCACAGTAGTAGGTTTCTCAAGTTGAGTGTTATGTTTTATGATGTGGAAAGGTACTCCACGGTGATGCAGGGTACTGTGTACTGTTTTGTTTGTCTTAGCATTGGTAGAGTGTACCAGATGCTTGTATGTACCTTGGGCTGCATTTGCAGATGAGTGTTTAGATATCCAGTGTACCAAGATGTACAAGGAGTCCATGTACCCATTAGCTGGTTAAAAATGTTAAGGAACATGGATCTTACTTGTTGCTACTCTGGTACATTGTAGTCCCTACCTTACTTGCAGTGCCGGAGTCTTGGACACTATGTCAAAAATTTGCAAAGTGCCTTCATCTTGGAAAAATGTCTGGTGTCTAGATACGGAGTGGTGGATGTCATCGTTAAAAATTGTACCTCATAGTTAATGTCATCGTTGAATCTCTTGGTGGATGTCATCGTTGGACTTCGTTGTAGATGTCATCTTTGGACTTCGTGCTAAGGGAATACTATGTGGACTACCTGATGTGTTTGGGAAAATGGTGGAACTAGACAAGTCGGAGGGGCCAGGAAAAGCAGGAGGTTGGACCAAGACAAATTAGATGCTAGAATCTGACTGTGAAGTTTGTGGACTGTGATGTTGACTGTGAAATCTGTGTTAGTATTTTTTAAAGACAAAAAAAAAACATGTAAAATGTTTTATTTTGTATGTTTTAGGTCCTAAGCTATTAGGATTTAGATATTGTATGTTTATTATAGTTTGCCCTATTGTTCGGGCTGGGATGCCCTCTTTTAAAATGGGGAGGAGTGTGGTGGTCCTGGTGATAGTTGGTACAAATTGCCTGGTTACCGCCTGAACTTGCTTACACGCAAGATGACATATACATTGCCCTTCCTTTGCCTGTCTTGGAAGACACAAGACATGCTTTATTGCTCTGTGAATTGTACTATTCGTTTACTATTCTATATGTGGCGGTAATTGCTAATAAAGATCATATTACATACCCATAGTGTTTTCTTTCTGCGGCATCACCAGTGACCTGAAGAAATGGTAAGGGATAAACACTATAATATCATCAAAATGCCTTCAGCATTTATACCAAAATCTGCTGTTCACTTCTTAAAATCAAAGTTTTACAGCTCAAAGTTTGATTTTTTAAAATTTTATTTATGCATTTTGTGTTACAAATTTAAATTTTTGCTTGTTGTCAGGAAAATAAGAAGACTGTATTTTTTTCACTTCATTGAGACATGTTGATTTACAATTTTTTAAATCAAGCTAACCCACCGACATAGATTTAAAAAAAAAATTCTTTCAAAAATAATAAATAAAAAAAGATTAAAATAAAATTTTGAAAAGGTAACCAAATCTATAAAATGTGGAATTAATATATTTCATTTCAAAGATAAAATATTTGCAATATCTTAATATAAGCAAATTTCGGTGTAATATGTTACTGACATCTTGTGTATTTACGGGTATTAGTGATGCAGAAGATCTGTTTACAAAGTCTAAATGATTTCTGATAATCTGGTTCTGCAGAGAAGGTCAAAATTGTACAGATGGACGCTAGACAAAAGTTCTCAGAAAAGCTCACAAAAGCTTTCAGTTAAGGTGAACTAAAAAGAGCTAAATTATAGCATCATGCATTGAGAGAGAACTCACAGAATTTCCCAGACTGTGACAGTTTACTGGACTGGAACCAGCATGGGAAGGAAAAGTGAATCCTGGCATGGATCCATTCCATTTGATGTAAGATGAGCCACTACAACAGACACCGCAAAAGGTTGTATGAGGAAGTGAACAGATCCTAAGGGGACAGGACATAGAGCCACACATGTAGCTATAGCTGTTGGTCACTTTCATATACTACCTAGGAAGTTTATTTTTGCAAATGTAACATTGCAAAGAGTTCAGTAACAAGAGGCCCATGGGCCACATTGCTTACCTGAGTAACGACAGCCATTAAAAATCAGTTTAAATTATGGAGTCAAACAAACTTTCTGAACAAGGTAGTAAAATAGACTTGAATCAGCACTACCTAAGGGTTATCCACACAAGATTCAGCTTGTCTGGTTGATTAGTTTTTGAGAAAAAGATTTTTTTAAAAGTTCAAACACAACACCCCCCCCCCCCCAGCAATCCTACCCCACCTTTCCTACCAAGGATTATGATTTGAACAAACTTGAATCTTCCTACCTAAGGATGTTTCCTCACAAGTTACAAATTGTCTTGCCAGTTGGTTTTCGAAAAGATTTTTAAAGACTTTTCTCTATATAGATTCATATGTAAAAATTCAATCCCCCATTGTGATTCCTGACTCCACCCTTCCTGCAGAGATCATGATATGAACAACCTGAAAAAACACTTCCTAGGGATGCTTCCACACAAATTACAGCTTTTTTGGCCAATTGTTTATCTTTTATAATTTCTTTTTCAAAAACCCACAAATTTTTAATGATCTATTTTTGATGATTTTAAATCTTTGATGATTCTAAATGATCTCCCCTTTAAAAGGGACCTGGCTCTTCATTTGAACAAAATTTAAAATTTGATGCTTTAAGCCAAGTTTGGTTGAAATAGGCTCAGTGGTTCTAAGATTAGATAAAAATTAAAAGTGAAATATTTAAGCAACAACACCAACAGTGACAATGACAACGATGGACAAATTTTGATCTGAAAAGCTCGGCTCAGGTGAGGTAAGAATCACTTAAACTCTGACCCCAATCAGATAATAGACAATCGCAAGCAAGAATTTCCTCAGTCATGAATATGCACAATACTTTTAAATTTTGGTCATAAAATCAAATTAAAAAAGTCACATATTTGCAACTTTATTAGGGAAAAGAGTATCAATTCATTTCCCATATAACTCAATGTAACTAAACACCCCTGGCTAGTTAAGTATTTTACTTAAAGATGTATGTCTTTGGCCACATCTGAAAGTTCACTATCAAAAAACAAGAGGCCCATGGGGCCACATCGCTCACCTGAGCAACAATGGCGTTCAAAAGATATTGTTTCGTATGGTCCCTCGGATGTGAAGAAGAAAATTGTACCTCAATGTGCTCAATTCCTCAAATTAAAAACATTCAAAAATTTTATTTGTCTTCTCCATTATAATTAAATGACTGTTATTTACTTCGAGTACAAACCAGGATAATTTTCCGCTGTAATATTTTCTTAGGAATAGCGATAATTACTTTATCCCCGCAACAGAAATGTGTCAGAACTATGGAAACTGTTTTAAAGATGTCGTTTTTATTAACCCGTGTCTGAAAAACTATCAAAATTGATGTAGATTTCACATTTTTTATTGTATAAAGAGGGGGCCCCAGAGAGTAGGTTTATACAGAATATCATTCTTTATTTTGTTTGTACAAGTATTTAACATACTCTAATTCGACATATAGAATTTCCAATGTTCAACCAAAATTTCAGCGTCAATCGTAGAATTATAAGCAAGATGCATAGCTCACAGTTCGCCTAGGTTTGAGTCATATTTTTTCCACATGAGTTTATTACATTCAGCTTAAGATTTTTAACTTGGTATTTCCTATCCAGCATTTAAAATGGAAAAAAAGAATGGCCTAAGATTTTCAATTCTTTTATTCACTCAAGACCGGTTCAATGGTATTTGAGGTTCAAAATCAGTTTATACAAATGTACACAAACACAGTCAAGGATCACATGTACAGTAGGAGTAATAAAGACGAAATCAGCAATCGTCAATTCCAAATACGCATTATTTTGCAGCAATATTTACAGCAAATACAAATATACTGGTCCATCAAATATCCTGAAATTTTAATGAGATTGGCAGATTAATAACTGCCAATCTTTTGTTTTGCCCAGGCCAAGTCTTGTCTACCCATTTACCGGATGCCGAGCCCGATTGAAACACGCCTTTCCTTTATTATTATTTTCGCAATAACCCAGATTTGAAACAGAATTAGACCTTAATTTTTGCAATTTATATTTTCCTTCCCATAAGGATAATTTATGCTAAGCTACGTTGAATTGGAATCAGTAGTTCTTGAAAAGAAGATTTTCAAAATTGCACCCCCCTTTTTCTACAGTTTCAAGGTTTTCACCGCTTTGAATACAGATCGGACTTTTATTCCTGCAATCTATATTCGCCATCCCATAAAGATGCTTTGTGCTAAATTTGGTTGAAATTGGATAAGCGGTTTTAGAGAAGAAGTTCAAAATGTAAAAAGTTTAAAGAAGGACGGACAGACGGACGGACGGACAGATGGACAGACGGACGACGGACAAAAGGTGATCAGAAAAGCTCACTTGAGCTTTCAGCTCAGGTGAGCTAATTACTAGCAATATATAGGGTCACATGGCATTCATATGTCAAAATTGAGCTTGTTTAAAACTTATCAAATTTAAACAGTGATAAATTTACTTTAAAATAAAAATTATTTCATTTATATATCTAGCACATCACCTAGCCCTATCTGTTTCTGCTCTGCTAAATCTTGTACAGTGGAGCCTCAGTTATCCGGACGCTTTCGTTCCCAAGTCCAATCGTCCGGATAGGTGAAGCGTCCGGATATCTGAAATGTGTCTATCGTTGTCATGAATGATAATGTATTTGTATACAATGGCTCCCAGTGTTGATACTAGGTTTTTTGCCTTTCATACCATATAGCAACATATGCTAGAGTTGTCTGTTGATATGAACGTTTTTAGATATAAAGAACTTTATTTTATTATTTTGTCATGAAATATTAACCGCACAATAATGATAACCATATCTAGCTAAATTCTTTGTGTCTCAGTGTGGTATGTGTGTGATACACTGTTGTTCGCAATTTTCCAATTTTTGAAAGTGATTTGGGATGTCAGTGTGTTTATACAAGCTACTCATGAGGGTCTTGCACGTAAAAAAGGTGTGAAACTTAATTGACAGGGGAAATCTTTTGTACTGAGTATGGTATCATGAAATTTTACTGTCCGGTTAAATGAAGCAAGATTAGTAGTAAAACGATGTTTTGTGGTAAAAACAGACCGTCCAGATCCGGAACACAGAATTCCGGATAAATGAGAGAAAATAAGTAAACGTATAAAAAAATCTGTTCCCAAATAAAATCGTCCGTAAACTGAAGCGTCCGGTTATCTGGCGTCCGGATATCTGAGGCCCCACTGTATTAACAATTCTAAGGTGTCAACATCCAAGTGCATTAGTACCCTCATTCTAATACTAATCATTTTACTCACCTCAGAATTTGTCAAATTTGACTTTTTCATTAACCTTATAAATACCTTATACATCATTGTGTATGAAACACAAGTCCGGGATTTTGATTTATATCTACGCTGTGCTCATCCGAGTATGAGACTCTCTCTCTCTCTCTCAGCAAGTACTGAAATGAATGTGGAATTACAGTGAGATCAAATGAATTGACTGCTTCTTATTAACTTTAACAAATCAAATACATGGACAATTTGAATAAATGTGTCTGTTATTATGTACTTAAGGTCAGACGACACGTTCCTCGAGAATCTTTTTTGTATCTCCTCGTAATAAAGAGTTCCAACAAAAATTTTTAATTTTATAATTACTTAAAAAATGATCAAAATATACTTGTATTTGGTTAGATGCCTAGATGGTCGAGTGGTTAGAACCGTGGCCGCTCTCTGCCAGAAGCGTAGAGGTTCTAGAGGTCGTGAGTTCAAAGCCCCGCCCCGCCCGAGATACAGTTCTATTTTAGAGAATTTAGCTGTGGTGTAGATGTATTTATTTTCATATCAGCAATTCAAGTGTATTTTCAAGAAGATTATATAGGAAATTGCATATTCTGGTATTTCGCAGAAATGCCTGGTAAGGTACCCTAATTTTTTGCAAGAAAGCTTGTCAAAGTAGTTGTAAACCATTAACAAATTCCTGGAAAAAGTTATCTAAAATTGAGGAACGTGTCGTCTGACCTTAAGGATGAAAAAAATTGAATAAGATTTTTCAATAAGAATGGATTCCATTCAGAATTTAAAACAAGAGGCCCATGGGCCACATCGCTCACCTGAGGAACTATAGGTATGATAAAATCAGCTTAATGGAGTCATAATACAAACTATCTGGACAATGTACAACAATACATGTAGATCCTGTAAAAATATAATCTATTTTCCCCCTGCATATTCTTATGTATATAATCATTAGTCCCTTTTCTAACAGGATGATTTTATAGTCATATCACATGTTGAGTATTGCAGTTCTCAAAAACATCCTTAACAATTGTTTATATATGGGATATAAACCTACATCAAACTCTGAACCTTCTTGTGAGCCGAAGAATTGTCCTGGGGCCAAAGTCTTAACATTTATATAGAATCATCTGGCTGATTAGTGTCTGAGAAGAAGATTTATAAAGATTTACTCTACATATTCCTATGTAAAACTTTGCCCCCCCCCCCCATTGTGGCCCAACCCTACTCCCGGGGGTGTCATTATTTTCCCAACTTTGAAACTACACTACTTGAGGATACTTCCACACAAGTTTCAGCTTTCCTGGCTGATTAGTTTCTGAGAAGAAGATTTTTATAGATTTACTTTACATATTCCTATGTTAAAATTTGACCCCCCATTAAGGCCCCACCCTACACCCGGTAATCATGATTTTCACAACTTTGAATCTACACTACCTGAGGATGTTTCACACAAGTTTCAGCTTTCCTGGCTGATTAGTTTCTGAGAAGAAGATTTTTAAAGATTTACTCTATATATTACTTTGTGAATTTTCGACCTCCAATTGTGGCCCCACCCTACACCCAGGGGTCATGATTTTCCCAACTTTGAATCTACATTACCTGATGATGCTTCCACATAAGTTTCAGCTTTCCTTGCTGATTAGTTTCTGAGAAGAATAGTTTTAAAGATTTACTCTATATATTCCTATGTAAAACTTTGAACCCCCCCCCCCCCCATGGGCCCAACCCTACCCCAGGGGATCATGACTTTCACAACTTTGAATCTACACTACCTAAGGATGTTTCCACACAAGTTTTAGCTTTCCCAGCTGATCAGTTTCTGAGAAGAATATTTTAAAAGATTTACTCTATATATCCCTTTGTTAAACTATGACCCCCCCATTGTGGCCCCACCCTACCCCTGGGGTCATGATTTTCCCAACTTTGAATCTACACTACCTGAGGATGCTTCCACACAAGTTTCAGCTTTCCTGGCTTAATGGTTCTTTAGAAGAAGATTTTTGAAAATGTCTCAAAATTCTCATTAATTTCTGATTATCTCCCCTTTTAACTGGTATTACAGTAGTTTTGTAAAAGAAAGGTTCCACAATTTTGACATTTTATTACAGTTTAGTCATTGCAGTAATAAACAGAGCTGATAAACTGTAAAATTATTAGAAGGTAAAGAGAAGAACTAGGTACGGTCTCCTTAAGAATTGGCACGTTTTTTTTATGGGAAAAAATATATTGCGATTCCGATATGTTGTCCGCATATAATATAAAGAGGAGGTCATAATAACTTGTAATACCATGTTAGAATTGGCCCATTTATGCGCATGCGTAGGAAATGATCCATCAAAGTAATGGCGATATGCCATTTTATGGCCTTTTTACTGGTCAATCTGATGTAAATGAGTTAAATTGATCACCTCGACCTCGTCGCCCGGGATGATTTTCTGTACAAGAAGAATTAATTGCAACGTGTACATGTACTTATCCTGAAAGTTTCGTCCTGGGCGACATTGTCAGAAGGGTTCAAATATCAATTTTAGTTTTAGATAGTCGCTAATCGTAATGCAATTTGGAGTAACCACTTCTCGTATTTCGTCTATTGAAGCAAAAATGAGATCAAATTTCGGTCAAATTTCGGTCAATAATCATCCATTTTTTTTTGTGTAAGAGCATTTTTATCTGTTAATTAACACAATAATAAAAACACAATCCAGATAAAACCGAGCCATTCCGACGGAGGGGATGCCATTTTGGTTGTTATGGATGCTGTAAACAATGTTAATCACAACTAGAACTGTCCTAATGGGACTAATACCCCCGCTAGGCTAATTTCAAATGGGACAAATAATTGAATTGAATAATAATTAAGGTTTGGAACACATAAAAAAAAAAATTCTAGAATTGTAAAAAAAAAAAAAATAGTTAACAAAGAAAAATCAAAATTGTCAGAATTTCACTGTAAATACATATCTATAACAGTAATACATTTACAAATGTATGTATTTGATGATGTATTTTTTTAATTTAATTGATTTAAAGAAAAACCAACAAAATGACAAAAACCCCTCCCTTTGCAGTGAATAGAAATACCGGTAGCCAAGCAATGCTCTTCTGTTGATAAAACTTTCAATATCTTTCTTATAAGAGTCTTGACAGATGCAATTAGTTGTTTCAAATTTTCCTCACTTTCTCCTATGGCACAATTGAACTCCATATCAGAAAATTGATCCCATAGGACTATGATTTTCTTTGATGAGCTTGTTAAATTTAATAAACTCCCAAAACATTACCATAATTACCATACTATGTAAAAATATGTAAAAAAGAAAATTTAATATTACTAACAATTTTAAATTGCCAAAACACTACAATCATATCAGTAATTTTGAATTTCATTTAAATTAATGCCCAATAGGGTCACTTCATCAAATTACTTGACAAATAAATTTAAACAACCTCTAAAAATAGTTTAACTTCTTTATTAATAATTATATTATTTATTTCCTTATAATGATAGACCTTTTGGTTTACATGAAACAGTTTTAAAATAGCCCCAAAACCATCACCCATTTTACAGATTATCAATTTCCCCTAAACACATGCTCCATCTGAACCATGGCTCAGATAATGGCTCCCTTGGGACAAATGAATTCAGCCACACTTGTCTTTGATGTTCTCATTAGCTCCTAAGAATTTATCATTGACAAACAAAAACTTTGCATTATCAGTTGATAGAATACTTAAAAAAAATAATTTTTTTTTATTAATTAAGACATAAAGACAAAAAACTCCATCTGGATGTATTTATATAAATATATTTTAGAGTGTTTTCTATTAATTAATTAATAAAATCTGTAAGGATTACCTCCCTTACTTTTCAACATTAGTGTACAATATATAGAATAAGGAAAATGAAAAATGTCATAAAATCATTAAATCTTGTCTGATCTTAAAAACAATTGCAGGTGCACATCTTCAGATGGTGTTCAACATATGTACAAATTTTCAAACTGTTCCATGCAGTAATAAAAAATTCTATAGGGGGGACAAAGTTGCGTCTACAGACAGACGGACAGACGGACAGACAGACAGACGGACAGACGGACAGGGTGAAACCAATATACCCCCCTAAACTTCGTTTGCGGGGGTATAAAAATGTTGAATGTCTTTTATGAACGGGGGAGGGGGGGTGTACTAGAATATAGAGCTGATGGGCATTATTAAACTTAAATATTTAAGCATACGATTCATTTTACTGATAAAAAAAAAATGATTATAAACGAATAATTGAATATATCAATATATATAAGTATTCAGGGTCTTCAGCATACCCTAGGTACATGTATAAGTTCTGCATACCAGCCCATTTTTTTTAAGTAACTTAAAGATATGGATTTTCAGCATGGGTTTAACTTAAAAATGACCCCCCTCCCCTCCAAAAAAAAAAATTCAGCTTTTTTAAATTTTACTTATTCTTTGTGAAAATAAAAGTCAGGGCAGAATTCAAACTCATGACCTGCAGGTTGGTAGATGGAAGCCATGTTGTGATGTACTTAAGCTGTCATAAAAATCATTCACAGGGTGTTGAGGATCCTTAGTTAAATCATATCTAATATCTCTTCATGTATATTTGAAAAAAAATCAGAAATCAAATGTGTGTGATTAATACTAAGCTTATTAATATCACCTTTTGTTTTTTAAGGATGGATGAGAAACAATCTAGATGTGTGCTTTGAAATAGAAAGGCCCCTCCTGATGAAAGACGCCCAGCTAGTACATTTCTGTTAATATTATGCAAACATTTTTCCTTAAATGTTAAGTTCAAACAGATGTTCTCTGTAACAAGTGTCGTCATAAGTGTCGGAAAGTCAAAGATTCAGTGACAAGGGAATCTATGTTCCCGAGAATAGCTCCCCAAGAGGAAACAGAGGATCCAACATTTGCGTCACCCAAGCAGAAGCGTCCAAAACATGCATTCCCAAGTCCCCCATCTGTACCCTTGCCTTTTCCATCATCACCACAGAGCCATGGTTACTGCTTTGTTTGCAAGACACCAGGACCAAAGCTTGTGACTGTTTCCCATCATGTTCGGCTGTTAGTGTTTATAAGGAGAGAAATCATCATTCCATCTGGAGCAAGATGCTGTGTGCAACATCGGGAAAATGGTTGATGCCGCTATGCAGCAGATCAGGACCAATGAAAGCACAACGCTCAACAAAACATTCATCCTCAGTCTCATAAAGGTATCAACAATTTGCATGAAATCAAGATACATAATAATGTAAAACTAAAGTAATGATTAATGTTGATGAAGAGGAGAATTGTGATAGTGTTGATGACAACAATGATGATGTAGCATGTAAACGATGATAATAATTTCATTTTTTAGGACTTGCGAGAGAAGGCATTCCAACAGTCAAGGCTTGACTTTGATGATGAAAGCTGTATGAATGACGATGAGTATAGAGTGCTGACAGGATTTTCTCAACAGGAATTTCACGACATTGTATTGTCAGTTACCAGCATCAACTCAACTAGAAATCGGAGCAAGAGGACATGTATTGCCATCCTCCTGATGAAACTTAGATCAGCTCTTTCTAACAAATTGCTTGCTGTTTTGTTTCATAGGACTAAATTTCAAGTAAGAATTTTATAATTGATCAATATGAAAATAAAAAAATTTTAACATATTTTTACTTATGTTTTTTTTTATTATCTGATAAAGGAGATTTTCATTAATTAAATATGATGTATTCCAGGTTCGCCGAGCTATAGTTTCTGCATGAACATCACTTATGAGAGACTTTGTGCCACACAATCTTGGATTTAACCACATAACATGTGAGGAGGTGATCCAGAACCACACCCGACAACTGGCCAGAAATCTCATGACTAAAGACGTTACATCAAATCCAGCAATTTTGGTTCTCGATTGAACATATGTGTACATACAGAAAAGTTCAAATTTTGCTTTTGCTCATAGATCATATAGCATTCACAAACATAGGCCTCTTGTGAAACCCATGATTGTGGTGACAGCGACTGGGTACATTGTGTCAGTTCTTGGCCCCTATCTAGCAGACAGTAAGAACAATGACGCCAGCATACTGAGGCACATGATTTACCATAATGCTGAGGAACTCAGGAACTGGCTTCAAGAGGAGGATGTGTTTGTAGTGGACCGTGGCTTCAGTGAGAGATGCCCAAGATGTTCTGGAAGATGTTGGGATAAAGTTAGAGATGCCAGCATTTATGAAACTGGGATAGAAGCTGCTCTCAACTCTTGATTCTAACTTATCAAGAGTAGTGACAAAGGTAACTTGTAATACCGTAATGTCGCATGTATAACACACACTTTTTTTCAGCCAAAATTTGATCAAAAGGTGGGGTGCATGTTGTACATAGGACTAAAATTTTACCCCATTTTTCAAGCCGTGATTCTTGATACCACAAGAGTAGTGACTGCCGATATAGTGTGTAATGCAAGTTGTATGGATGTATACTAAATTTACTGCATCAGAAATACCTTATTCTTAGTTTTATTTCCATGTATTAAAATATTTATACTCTCTCAACACTATTTCTAGCATCAAAAATATTGAAATATCGCCAGTGCATTCGCCATTACGTAAACAGTCACCTGTTGACTCGGCGCGTGGTCAATGTTTGTTAAACAATTTCCGGTGTCAGAAGCATGCACCTGTCTTGTGTCGAACTTCACAGGGTGTTTTCAAGTGCATGAAGATTAGCGATTATTCTGATTTTGTTAAACTTGATTACTTCGTGTCCAGTTATGCAGTTAAACGTTATTGCTTTACATAGACACTGTTAAAAATACATCGATCATGTGTACGACTTGATAACGACGATATACGACATATATACGTTTCTTCAGAATGATTATTTAACAACAATCAATGAGACAGTTTGACTATAATTAATCAATTAAATCATTTCTTTTGATGTTGTTTTGGTTTATATCTGCAAACATTATTACTTTTAAGCACTAAGCTCAGTTGCTGGTATTCTCTACGTAATATGATGATCTTCAACTTCTCCACTCTCTTTACGAAGAGTCTAATGGTATTTGATACCGCCCATGTAAATCATGCCATCCTTTTTAAGTAAAATATAGTAACTTTGACTATAATGTCGCTTGGACCATGTTCCGATCACGAAATTACAATAATTGCTATGCTATGTCACGATCACAAAATTAAAGAGATTGCGCATGGATTATAAAATTATTATGAAACAATGACAGTTTGGGGGGAAATGGCGGCCGTTGATTTTGCCATTTTTTGGGTGCGTGTTATACATAGGACCTGGTGTTTTTTCGCCAATTTTTCGTCAATTTTGGGGGGTGCATATTATACATGAGTGTTTATTATACACGATACATTACGGTAGTACTTATTATTTTTTAGAAATAATATACCTATGTAATTATACTATTGAGTTAATTTCAAAATATTTATTAATCTTCATGAACACAGGTAATTCAAACTGAATTGTGAATGTACATCTGATTGTTGAATATTTGAAGATTATTTTATACATGTATTTCTCACTCTTCAGGTGCGATGGGTAGTTGAAGCATGTAATGGACGCCTGAAACAGTGGCAGTATTTGTCCAAGACCTTGCCAAACTCCCAGATTCCATTCATTGGTGACTATGTTATAATAGTTGCAGCGCTCTGTAACAAGTATAGGCCTCCAATTAGTAGATCATCAGAAGAGGATGAACAAGCTGCTGCCAAAATGCTCCATCTTTCACAGAGAGCAAATACACTACAGGTACTTTTTATGTTTGTTAAATATATATATATATATATTTACATTTGCCAGTGTCTTTGCCTGGGATAACTCTACGCATCGATTTTATACTATATAACCCACAACTTCAAATGACACCAAATTGAGGCGCTAGCCAGGTTTGCTTATTTATATTTAAATATTTGATCGTATAATGGTTTAAAATTATATAAATATAAGTAACAAGATATCTGTGAGCCAATGCTCACTAGTGACACCCCCGCTCTGATGTGAATATGCAAAATAAGCAAAGTCAACATTTAACAGAAAGCTGGCATCCGATTGGTACAGAAATATATCCCACAATATGGAATGCCTAAACAAATAGTGTGTTATAAAAATAAAAAAATAAACAAAGTCATTATTTAACAGGAAGTTGACGTCCGATTGATACATAGAGGATATCTATATTGTGTGATTTTATATTTGCTTTATCCAACGAGTTGAAATTGTGTATATATTCGTGAGGCTTGCCGAGCGAATATAACCATTTCAACGAGTTGGATAAAGCAAATATAAAATCACACAATCATAGATATTCTATTTATCTCATACAATTTAATTTATATCATGAAGCTTTTGAGACAGTCCCCTATATATGACCCGAATTGAATTTTCAAAGATTAAAAGCGATGATGCAATGTCGTGTTATCAATTATTGTTACCTTGCGCAATACAATTTAGTACGTCATATCTGAGATAAATTCTAACTCTTTTAATGTAAAGTTTCACTGAAATAAGCCTTGAAATAATTTTTTAGCTCTGAATAATTTTTCTTAGAGCTTATTCACTTGATTAAATGGAAATACTGATCAGTCAGAAGACTTGAATATTGTTGACATACACGAAGTTGCGAATGCTCGTTAGTTTGAATTGACTCGAACGAGGAACCTTTGTTGAGGCTTTATAAAACAAACACTAGCCTTATTATTAGAAATTGACAAAAGTGAATAATTCCTTTGAAACATTATTTCGGTAAGTTCTTGATAAACACAACCAGAGCGCTCTGTTTTTATCGCGTCTTTAGGATGGACACTTTGATAGATAACGTGATTTGCAGTTTTATAAACTTCCCAAAGCAAATTGAAAGTTGGAAGGGGGCTAAACTTATCAAAAATCTTGAAAAGCACAGAAAAAAGGGTCTTGTAGTAAAGATTATCTGTAACTTTGCAAAAAAAGTGGGGGGTAACCCCCCCCGCACAATATCCCCCCGTTTCCGACGCCTATGCTACGCAATTATCAGATTATGTGTTTTCCTTCATATTTTTAAGTTAAATCTTTCACAAAATCCATTTTAAATCAATTTTTGTTATATATATGCTGTAGTTATGTTGAAAGTACTAGCAACTCTCCGAAAATAGGTCACTGAAGCGTTGAAGCGAGGGGTAGTGTCAAAAATAGTTCGGACTGGAAGTATTTGATATAGCATCACCCGTGTGATATAGCAAAGGTTTATCACACGGGTAATATACACCACACGTATGAGATAAAAAAGATATATCCCACAATATGGCATGCCAAAACAAATAGTGTGTTAAAATTTCAAGCATCTGCGATAAATAGTTGCTGAGAAATCTCTGACGGAAATTTGTTTGAAAATTTTGGCTAAAAATAAACAAAGTCTTCATTTAACAGGAAGTTGACACCCGATTGGTACAAAAATACATCCCACAATAAAGCATGCCTATACAAATACTGTGTAAAAATTTAAAGCACCTGCAATAAACAGTTGCTGAGAAATCTTTGACAAAAATTTGTTTGAAAATTTTGGTTAAAAAATAAGCTAAGTCGTCATTTAACAGGAAGTTGACGTCCGATTGATACAAAAATATATTCCACAAAATGGCATGCCAAAACATATCGTGTGTTAAAATTCTAAGCATCTGCGATAAATAGTTACTGAGAAATTTTGACGGAAATTTGTTTGAAAATTTTGGCTAAAAATAAACGAAGTACTCATTAAACAGGAAGTTGACGTCTGATTGGTACAAAAATACATCCCATGATTAAGCATGCCTATACAAATACTGTGTAAAAATTTCAAGCATCTGCGATAAACAGTTGCTGAGAAATCTTTGACAAAAATTTGTTTGAAAATTTTGGATAAAAAATAAGCAAAGTCGTCATTTAACAGGAAGTTGACGTCCGATTAGTACAAAAATATATCCCACGATATGGCATGCCTTAACAAACACTGTGTAAAAATTTCAAGCATCTGCGATAAATAGTTGCTGAGATAAATGCGACAGAAATTTTTGTTACGGATGGACAGACAGACAGACAGACGGACGGACAGACAGACGGACGGACACACAAGGGTAAAACAGTATACCCCCGCTCCTTCGGAGCGGGGGTATAATAAGGGATCATTCTTTGAATATTATGAGGTGATAATTTGGTCAGGGCATGATCAAATCTATCATAAAGCCCTTCGGGCCTAATTGGATTTGATCATGCCCAGACCGAAATTATCACCTCATAATACTCAAAGAATGATTCCTTAATATTCCTTGAATAATTTCGTCCATGTAATGACATGCTTAAATCTAGATGTAGGACAAATTCTGACTTTTGTCATATATATAATTAGGTTTTTTTTTACAGGAACGTGTTGAAGGTGAGGGACTGGATAGAAGAGGAATGCGTTGGTCAAAAGTGGATGTGGAGAATGTAGCTCCAGATTTTCCATGCTATGATGAAAGTGAACTGCGCCAACTTACGCTCGGGGTATATCAGCTGCGCATGGCCCTCTCCTATGCTCAGGAACACACTGACGCAGAAGGTGGATTTGAAATCCTCATCAATGACAAGATTCCTGGATTGTTATGCGCCAAATTTTAAAGCAGACATATATCCGAAAAACAGTACAGATGCTGGGTCAGTTTCTGTGATGGAGTGGTTGATGGATGGTTTTGCAAATGTAAAGCTGGCACCAGAGTTGTTGGGATGTGTGGCCATGTTACCAATGTTATCTAGTATCTCTCTTTTGGACGATATCAGAATTCACTAAAGGGGGTTCGAAACTGGACTGCATCACTGGAAGACGCCTCTAACATCCCTGCCATCATTCATGAATCGGACAGTGATGAAGATGAGAATTGTGTTGAGGAGTGAGAGAAGAAAGAGGAAAGTAAGAAAGAAGTTGTTTTGTGTACGAGAGCAGAGAGAGAGAGAGAGAGAGAGAGAGAGAGAGAGAGAGAGAGAATACATGGTTGGAATTGGTTTGCCTTTGATTTGAACTTTTGTTACCAGGGTAGTTGTCATTATTTGTGAATTTAAGTGCTACATGTATAATGTATTTGTTATTCAATTTCCTTGTTCAATAAACTTGTTTTCTTCATTTTAGTGTCTTTCTTTGATTTTTTTAATTTTGATAGAAAATAAAATCTCATCATTTTTTAATATTAGTATTTATAACAATGAAAAAAATCTTGAAAGAAAAAAATCAAGCGCAAAAAGGTCATATGCAATAAACGTATTAAGCCTAGTTAGTGGTTTTATGTTTTAGTTCAAATATACTTTTTTATAATCAAATATCCATACCATAAAATATGAAATAAGATATTATTTTTACTGTAAATGACTTTAAATTCTAGCTTAATGTGCTTTGTCAGGCAAAAATCTGCATTCCTGCGATATGACAAAGGCAACTTAACATGCAATTTTCATGGAATTCAAATCTATATTCTATAAAGTAGAGATGTCCATTAAACATCTGATGCATTTTCATCAAATTTCATAACTGTTTTGGATTTCAACCAAAACATTACCTAGTTCTTCCTTGACAAAGTCACAAACCTAAAAAGGTAATTATTCTGGTTTGAGACCACAAATATGCCTCACAGTAAAATGACAAAGAATAATATTGTAATAATTTTACCTGCATCATAAAGAAAAATGCCTATCATGATGGATCAGATGGTTAGGGACTCTCTGTCAGCATAATAAAGGGACAAAATGACCTCATTGCCCTGGTGCCTCCACCTCCCAAGACAAAGGCAGCAAACAAATGAAAATCCTCCTAAGTGCACAAATGAGAGAAATTCAGTGTTACAACTCATGCATTATCGATACATCAATTTGGTATAGTACACAAATGCATTTTCAATTAAGGCAGTAACGTTAGCATTCGGCTTCATAGCTCCGGGCCTACGGCCCTAATTTTGATCAGCAATGAGGGACCTCTTGAATAAAAGCTCATCAAATTGTTTCTCTCCCATTAAAATCTCATGTTTAAAGTCAGATTCGTTTTCCATCAAAATGGGTCTATATTGCAAAACTCCTATAATAAAATTAAACGTAATAATTTTTACAGTTTTGGAAAGGGTGTATATCAAACAATTCCAATTCTTTCCTTCAAATAACTTTGAATCTACACTTCCACACAAGTTTCAGCGTTCCTAGCTAATTAGCTTCCGAGAAGAAGATTTTTAAAGACATACTCTATATATTCCTATGTTAAAATTCAACCCCCCAATAAGGCCCTACCCTACCCCTGGGGATCATGATTTTCACATCTTTGAATCTGCATTACCTGAAGATGCTTCCACACAAGTTTCAGCTTTCCTGAGTACTTAGTTTCTGAGAAGAAGATTTTTAAAGATTTAAAGGTTAACTCTATTATATTCGTATGTAAAATTGGAACCCCCCACCCCCCCCCCCCCCATTGTGGCCCTACTCTTGCCCCCAGGGATCATGATTTTCACAACTTTGAATTTACACTACCTGAAGATGCTTCCAAACAAGTTTCAGCTTTCCTGCCTTATTAGTTTCTGGGAAGAAGATTTTTAAAGATTTACTCTATATATTCCTATGTAAAATTCAACCCCCATTGTGGCCCCACCCTAGCCCTAGGGGTCAAAATTTTCACAACTTCAAATCTACATTACCAGAGAATGCTTCCACATAAGTTTCAACTCTCCTAGCCAATTAGTTTCTGAGAAGATTTTTAAAGATTTACTCTATATATTCCTCTGTAAAACATAGGTAATCATAGATTACTAAGCTCACCGAGACGGAGCATCACCCTTATGAGACATCACCTTCATAAGACCACCTTTATCATTTTATATGAAAATCATACTTTATGATCTTGGATATTCATGGATTCTGTTTTGACAAAATATCGTATATCATCTGATAAATTTTTTTATGATAATCATATGTTCATATGTTAATCAATACAATGATATAAAATTAAATATTGCATCATGTCATATTTCTAATATAATATATATCATATAATAAATAAAATACCGTAATAAACAATAATGAGATTTGATATTGTAACGTATGATATGACATTGTATTGTGTTATACCTTATTGTATTTGATCACATAATACAATATCATAAAATATAATACAATATAGTATCATATTACAATATCATATTACATAATACATCATAACACTGAAACATGATATTATATTGTATAATATAGAATGATATTGTATTGAATGACACTGAAACATATTTAATACATTATATGATATTATATCATATAATACAATATAATTTGATTCCAACATTGTATCTTATCAAATGATACAATATTATGTGATATGGTAAAATATTATAAAATACATTATTATATTATACGTATTGCATCATATGACACAATAAAATATATTACAATATCATATAATACAATTTCATGTGATATGATAATATATCATATAAACCAATATCATATCATACAATATCGTATAATACAATATAATATAATATTACAATATCATATAATACAATTTCATGTGATATAATTCTATATTACTGAAACCAATATCATATTATACAATATTGTATGATACAATATTATAGAATATACAATATTGTATCATAGGATACAATATAATATTTTGCAATATCTTATGTAATTGTATCATGTGATAAAAATAATAAATTAAAAATACAATATAATATTATACAATATTGTATCACAATATACAATACTATACATAACAATATCATGATACATAATCATATCATAAAATATCAAAAAAATTGATACAATATCATATCGTATCGTATAACTTTTTACAATATAACATATGATATCATATTGTATCATATCAAACAATATTGTTTCATATCATACAATACTTTATCATAGGAATCATGTTATATCATTTATCAACAAACACATCTATCTATCGAGGTGGTTTGATTGAGGTAGGAGATTTCTTTAGCATCCTTGATAACGGAGATCAGGCTCTGCTTCTGAAGCAACCTCTGCATTTAATTTATAATAAAGTTAAATCAACTATGCAAGCTATCATCTATAAAACATGTGACCTGTTCCAAAAAACTAAACCTCATCCAGCATCCGAAACCTATGGCTCAGATTCAGCATTCAAGCCCATCAGGTGCATTTGTATCATAAGACGCATCATCCATGCAATTTTGGTGAAGTTTGGACCAGTAATAACTAAGATATCATCATCAGAGGGCACTAGCAATTAAAACCTTAACTTCCTCCAGCATCCGCAACCTATGGCTCAGATTCAGCATCCATGCCTGTCAGGTGCATCTGTATCATAAGACACACCATCCATTCAAGTTTGGTGAAGTTACGACCAGTAATAACTAAGATTTATTTTTTAGCATCCTTGATAATGGAGATCAAGCTCTGCATCTGAAGCTACCTCTGCGATTCATTCATATTACAGTTAAATCAACTATAATGCAAGTTTGAAATAGTACTATCATCTATTAAACATGTGACCTGTTCCTAAAAACTTAAATTTATCCAGCATCCGAAACCAGACTATGCATTCAAGCCTGTCAAGTGCATCAGTATCATAAGACACACCATCCATGGAAGTCTGGTGAAGTAAGGACAAGTAATAACTAAGTTATCATCATCAGAGGGCACCTGTTTCAAAAACTTTATCTAACCAGCTCTTAAAACCTTAACCTCTTCCAGCATCCGAAACCTATTGCTCAGATTCAGCATTCAAGCTTGTCAGGTGCATCAGTATCATAAGACGCATCATCCATACAAGTTTGGTGAAGTTAGGACCAGTAGTAACTAAGATATAATCATCAGAGGGCACCTGCAACAAAAACTTAACCAGCTCTAAAAACCTTAACCTCTTCCAGCATCCGAAACCTATTGCTCAGATTCAGCATTCAAGCTTGTCAGGTGCATCAGTATCATAAGACACACCATCCATGGAAGTCTGGTGAAGTAAGGACAAGTAATAACTAAGTTATCATCATCAGAGGGCACCTGTTTCAAAAACTTTATCTTACCAGCTCTTAAAACCTTAACCTCCTCCAGCATCCGAAACCTATTGCTCAGATTCAGCATTCAAACTTGTCAGGTGCATCAGTATCATAAGACGCACCATCCATACAAGTTTGGTGAAGTTAGGACCAGTAGTAACTAAGATATAATCATCAGAGAGCACCTGCAACAAAAACTTAACCAGCTCTAAAAACCTTAACCTCTTCCAGCATCCGAAACCTATTGCTCAGATTCAGCATTCAAGCTTGTCAGGTGCATCAGTATCATAAGACACACCATCCATACAAGTTTGGTGAAGTTAGGACCAGTAGTAACTTAGATATTGCTATCAATGGGTACCCGCAACAAAAACTTTAACCTGCTCCAAAAACCTTAACCTCCTCCAGCATCCGAAACCTATAGCTCAGATTCAGCACTCAAGCCTGTCTGGTGCATCAGTATCATAAGGCACACCATCTATGCAAGTTTGGTGAAGTACAGACCAGCAGTAACTAAGATACTGCTATCAAAGGGCACCTGCAACAAAAACTTTAACCTGGTCCAACAACATTAACCTCCTCCAGCATCTGAAATTTAGGACCCAGATTCAGCATCCAAGTCTTCAAGTCCATAGGTAGGTCCAGATGCATCATCCATGCAAGTTTGGTGAAGATAGGACAAGCAATAGCTTAGATACAGGACCTGCAACAAAAACTTTAACCAGGTCCGGACGCCGACGCCGACGCCACCGCCGACGCCGACGCCGAGGGTATAGCATAAGCTCTCCTTGACTTCGTCTCGGTGAGCTAAAAATGACCCCCAACTGTGGCCCCATCCTTCCCCTGAGGGTCATGATTTTCATAACTTTGAATCTACTCTACCTGAGGATACTTCCACACAAGTTTCAATTTTCCTGGCGAAATGGTTCTTGAGAAGAAGATTTTTAAAAATTTTAAACAATTTTCAAATTTTTTTAATTAACTCCCCTTGAAAAATGGTGTGGTCCCTAATTTTCACAACTTTGCATATCCTTTGCCTAAGGATGCTTTCTGCCAAGTTTGTCAAAAATGCAAAAAGTTTAAGGACAGACAGACGACAGACAAAATGTGATCAGAGGAGCTCACTTGAGCTTTGAGCTCAGGTGAGCTGATAACAAAAACTAATAGTCATATTTTGACTATACACACAATGGTAAGAGAAGAGATGGTGGGTTAGGTGTGACCTGTGGATACATCTTTCATTGAAATTTCTGAGCAGATAAAATAAAACAAGTGAAAAGCTGTCAATGTGACAGCAAACCAGGTTTTCCTTTATGTGAACTGTATCCATAATCCATGTCAACCCTGTATTGATAAACATTACCTACCGTATCCAGTGAAATGGAGTACCCAATTATGCAATATTTTGCCAAAAAATGACTAAGTTCAAAAGCTGGTATTTTTTTCATAAATTATCAGAAATCAAAACCTAGCAATATGCACACCCTCTGATATATGTACAATTGATCTGCAAATCTTGAAAACTGTAGGAGGAGTTATCCGTACAATGAGGGTACCACTTTTGCAGCCGCCCGCCCGTCAGCCCACCCACCCACCTGCATGCTATTTTCACTATTTTGATAACCAGATTTTTCCGTTGGAAAACCAAGTTAACAAATACATACCTTCCCCCCCCCCTTTCCCAGCCAAAACCCTTGCCTTACATGCAGAGGACAAGAAATATTAAATATTAAAGATGACATGAAATTTTTTTCCTAAGCATGCAGTTACAGACCCTGAAACGTGCTAATTCGTGCTAACCAGTTGCACGGTTCGGTTCGTTATGCTTTTTGAACGGTACGGTTCGCTTTGTGAACAGTATGGTTCATTTTGTGAACGGTACGGTACGCTTTGTGAACAGAACGGTTCGCTTCTTGCACTGTACGCTTTGTTAAAAATAGCTGCACGCTTTGTGAACAGTTTGTGCGCTTTATTTATGAGGTAGGCGTGGCCTAAACACTTTGATTTTTCTTGATAAAATTTTGCTTAGTTTTTGCTCGATCTACTTCAGCAAGGTGGTAATTATGACATATGATAATGATTTTTTTTGTTTATTATGTGATATATTACAAATGTATTTCAATCTTAGACTATTTAAAATCAGAACTTCCCTCCGTTCCCCTGTTTTTGATACGTTTCGGGAAACATATACTCGGTGACAACCGAGAAGCAAAAGTAATTTCTATTTTTGATTTGTCTGTTATTATTTAATAATATTTAATTTTAGATAAATGTAATCATTAAGATAGATGTAAAGAACTGTTTGACTTTAATCCAACATATTTTTGTTAATTCAGTGAGTTGTCAATAATTTTACAAAGCATCTTAAGTTTTTATTTCTGTACATGTACTTGAAGTGAAGTCATTAAATATTTCTAATCAATTTAAAATTGCTTTGAAAAATTTGCCCCGACTTTATTCCGATATTTCTTTAGTTTCCTTTATCGTTGTCTTGATTCTCGGCTAGTTGTTATTTTTACAAGCATCTTTCTTTTTCTTTATTCATAATTCGTATGATCATTCTTTATTGCGTACTATTGTAGTACTACTGCCGATCAAATTCCCTTAGTGAATAGACGATGTAAAATTACACGCAGTTAATGATGAGATAAACAATGATTTTCAGATAATAAATCTTGTAATCAACTGTTATATAGTTTTTTGACACGAATTTTTATTCATTCAAATATTGACTCTATGATTTTCTGCACTAAGTCTTGTTCGTATACACAGATCATACCTTCAATTAACCTATCATCGCTTTTCTTATCTGAACTAAGATGGCGTGTATAATCAAAATATGACTATTTGTTTTTCCGTTAAACTATACATGTACATGTAACATATTTCTTACGATATGTACGCAACTGGATATACACAAGTCAATAGCATTTAATGGCGATATTTATATCTTACATATATTATATTATATATATTTCTGTTGAACAAGTGTCCGCTCTTCACTGTATGCATGCGATTTAATTAGCTGACGTTTTACAAATGCTGACTAACCTGTTTATATTTTATTTACCTTTTAACACACATACTAGTTGTAAACAGGACACAGAAAAATATACCCGGTAATCAACAAATGAATGTTAAAAGTGTTAAATATATTAAGAATATATCTAGTAACAAAATTAATACGACAGCGAGGGAAAAAGACTCTGATCACCAGTACATGAGTAAGGTAATCATGAAGTTGGAAGGAAGTTATTGTTGAATAATTTCAAATAGGAACACTCTTTTTCATAGATATTTAAGAAAACAAAAAACAAGAACGTTTTCATTCGATTATTTTTTCTACCCATATAGGAGGAGCCAAGTAGCACACGGCACATGGGTGATAGGTACTGTTATACTTAAACTGATTGACCGGCGATCCTATGATAAAATCCCCCTCAAATGACCAATTATACAAACTTATAGCAAAATAATATAGTTTTTTTTACATCACACATATTAGATTGAAAATAAATCTCCAAAGAGCTGTTTTTGTGCTTACATCCACTTGCAAAATTCCATTCAACTATTTACAATGTAATTATTCTTTTTTTTGGTACATTAACGTACCCGGTAAATGATATTTTTATCGCAATTTAATAATTGTGAAAATCCCGCATGTATAGAGTCGCTGAATTGTTCTACGGATCCACGACCCGTTAGTCTTACGTGTAGTTGTTTGTGTACATATCTACAGACAGTTCTTTTGATTTTTAGAGATTAAGAAAAGCGATGAAACTAACAAAGTAGAAGATATATTCAGACTCTACATACGATAGATTGTGATGAGTTACCTAACAGGTGTCCGTGGAAAGGAGTGAATACTGGCATCTCGTGTACACCTGTTAATAAAGCATCCAAATATACAGATTTAGTTGTAAAGTACAATAATTGCCAAAAAACAAAATAAGACAATAACACCTGTTGTGTATAGAACCCAAGATGAAAGACGCTGTTGTGTTTCTGATCAGCTTCTGTACACTTAAACATGTATCGCACGTGTGATTTTTGTTCATGTGAAATCACGACGACATTACCAGCTATGCGGGAAATAAAGTTGAAAGTTATTTTATGGATTGCGTGTACTTTTTTTTGTTCAATGCTTGCATTTAAATTATCAAAATTTTGTACATGTATTTATCTATAATTTATCATATAAGAGTGATTTTTTGGTTATTTATTGCTACATAAATAGCTGAAGTACAAATCACTCGAGTCACCGGAAATATGTGGTTGTCATTTACTACATGTACAGCACATCCACATATATTTGAAAACATTATATTAAATGTTTTCTTTTCTCATTTTTAATTGGTTTAAAGTTTAGTTGTAGATTAATTAACAAATCAAAAGGTGTTCTATCAAAAGGGTTTTTTCCGATAACAGAAAATAAGACGTTAAGGCAAGCTCCCGACATTTTAATCGGATTGTCAGTTACAACATCACGTCTGTGAAAACATTAACGTTGAAAGCACCGATAATTTTCTGTGTCCGAGTAACTTAAGTCAGCAATCTTTTTTTTCAATTTGAAAAGGATATAAAATTATATATTATAATATTTCAACCTTTTGTTTAGCCATAATGTACTTATTTCTAAACATACACCTTTTTTTTAATCTCTCTCTCTCTCTCTCTCTCTCTCTCTCTCTCTCTCTCCTGAGAAGGTAAGGTCCAGTATGTGCGTGTACCCAGTGTTTCAAACATTTCATAAAAATAATCAAAATAGTATAACCACGAATTGTCTGAACATTAAAAGTTTACAATGTTAAGGAAATCGGCAATGCAAGTGTTGTCGAAAACCAAAAAAATAATAACGGTCTTAGAAAGGAAATTAAATTAATATATTTCGTAACTGTTTTAATGTGAATAACAGTTTTAAATCTTAGTATGTGTTATTTAATCCCATATTAAAAAATCTAACAAAATATTGAACTTAACTGGTCAGCAATAATCTCCATCTGTATTTATCGAAAAACATTAGGTCAATAAGCCATATATGGAAGTTGCACGCTTATTGCACGGTACGGTATGCTTTTTTGTCTGTCTGGAGGCGGGTCTTGCATAAATTATCTTGCACGCTTTTTGCACGGTACGGTTTGTTTTGTGAACGGTACGGTTCGTTTCTTGCATGGAACGGTACAGTTTGTTTTAGAGGTGTAGTAGCAGGTTTTATGGTCGGTAGTTTTTATTCCGTGTTCTGTGTCTGTAGAGATGAAGATTTTTAAACTTTACATTGTATGTGCATTAACACTATATGCCCCCACAACCTGAACCCATGACCCAAGGCAATGAATTTCACAATTTAGGTAGAGGAGTTTGTGGACATCATAACGATGCATGCAGTTTTTTTCTCACATGTGTGGGAGTAGAGAAGAAGATTAATGAAAATTTGGCTTTTTTTGCATATGTTGCCCCGCCTGTGACGCCCTGGGGGTGGTAGATCCATGAATTTCACAATTTTGATTCCTCTTACCATAGAGAAACTTCACATCAAAAATGGTAGCAATTGGCCTTGTAGTTTTCATGAGGAAGTTAAAAATGTAAAATTGTTACCGCACAACACACAATGCACAGACGCATGACGACGGATGAAGACCAATTGCAATAGGTCACCTGTGTGACTTTGGTGACCTAAAAAATGTTTTGAGTGGTCTGATATGACCTTGACCCTTGACCTTCAAACTTCATTCAAGATCACTGCACACCCTCTAGCCATAGAAACTCTATGGGTGAAGTATGAGTCAGATTGGACCACGGAGATAGAAGATATGCCCTGGACAGGGATTTTATATATAATTTAGCCATGACCTTAGCCTTAGACCTAGAAACATGTTTCAAGGTCATTATACTCTTTATCCAAGGGCACTCTGTGGGTGAGGTATGAGCCAGATTAGACCATGGGGAGAGAAGATATGATCCGGACAATGATTTTGTATATACTTCTGCTTTGTTATTTACCTTTGACTTAGAAACACAGTTCAAAGTCACTGCACACCTTTTCCCAAAGACATTTTGTGGGTGGAGTATGAGCCAGATTGGGCCAAGGGGAATGAAGATATGCCCCGGATAAGTGATCACAGACACACAGACGGATGGAAGGATTGACAGACAGACTAATCACTATAGGGCGCCTGCGGAGAACTGTAAAGATTATTCACAAAACATATCAAATGTAGACCTAATTCAGGCATTTTTAACTGTCCACAGTTTGGGGTATATTAATTAACATTTAAAATATTTTTGTCGGACTGTGTTTTGCCAGTTTAGCTACTGATTTGAAATACCAAAAAGTGACCCACAATATACTTAAGCAGTGATGTCATTAAAACTACTGTCAAAGTCGCTCCTTTAAAAATTGAAATATTTGTGACAAAGATCTGTCCCCTTATATAATCCCTTTCTGCGGATACCAAACAACTAGTTATAAACAAGCATTTTACAACCAAGTTGTAAAAAGAGAGTACACCAACAACAAATTATAAAATCATTAACATGGTTATTGCTCTGATAAAACACAGCTAAAATTCCAGGTAACACCTTGAATTGAGAGCAGACTATAATTGCTATCACATCACAAATCTCACCTATTTTTCTATACCTACTTTCCAAATGTGCACACCCACCCATGTAAAATGTAACAATTTCATATACAAGGGAGTTAAATTATTATTAAATTGATTTCAAACAATGACCTTGATTTTCTTACCTGTCTCAGATGTACAAAACAAAGTGGACAGAGGTGATTGGTAGATATATGGGTATAAAAGTCTCAAATTTCACCGTTGATGACAAGACAGCATTGTTTATTTGTCACTGTTGATCTTTATCAAAGGAGACTACTCCTGAAACAAGAAAAAAATTGCAGTCTAAATAAAATTTACATGTTTCTCTTAAAGTCTCACACAAAAATATAAATTGACTATGTGTTACAGTATCTCCAACATTAATTTTCAAAATGTGCTTCTCATGTTCCTGCTGTGTATAAAGTTCATCAATGACATATCGTGCATGTATATTATTCTATCATGGGTAAATCCTATCAGGTTAATAGTTAAATCAATTTTAATTACAAGTTTTTCCATTTTATTCTATCAAGTTAATCATCTCTTGCCTTTTTATCGCAATTCTAGCAGAGGTGTGTACACGCTGCGACTGATGGACTGATGTGTTGAGTGAAGACACAATGCTGTCATTTACATAAGTATCAGGACTACAAAAACTATATCACTGCAATAATTGACTAAGAGTTCTCACAATAATCGCTTCTTGTTTTTTATGGTGTTAACAATTGTCAAAAACAAAGTTTGAACAGGTTCTTCATTTCATTTTTCAGCATAATGGTTCATCGATAAATTCAATCATTTTTGTGGATTAATTTAAGTTGAGAAAGTATTTATTTTGTTGTAGCCTTTTTCAAAGAATTTACAACTGATACTGACAATAACTAGAGGTAATGTGAGCAAGCTCACAATTGATACCCCCCACTAAGAACAAATCATAATTCATGTATTTTTTCTATTATAGAAAATATTGGATGAATCTATTTCACCGTCCATTGTCTATAAATAACAAGTACTCTATTTTTTAAACTGCTAATGCTAATATGAGTACAGAAACCAATTTCTATTCTTTAAATTCCATTTTATTTCAAGTTAACCGTTAATGCATGAGGACATTTGCATCCTTTTGTTAACAAACATGACCGGAATCAACGAAAATCCACATGTCAAGCAGCCATTTAATATAAACATTTTGAATTATTGGTATACTGAGCCCGATTTTTGTTCGAAATGTTTTTTCCACACACTTTTTTTTTTTTCCAAAAAAAAAAAAAATATGAGGAAGGCCAGTTTCAGAGACACGGGGATGAGAATCTTAAAAATAATTTTATGTGGCCTGAGACAAGTATTTTAACTTCTAATTATTTCCATTAATATAAGACATGACACAGACAAAAATTAAGCATTTTTTAAACAATGACTTTGAACTCTCTCAATTGACCTTTGGTCCAGGTCATGATACACCCTCAGGTTATAAGCAATCTTTATGTGAATTAAGAACTTCCAATATTTGTCCATAAGAAAGAAATGGACCGAACACGAATTTTGCACTTTTTCTGCCAGTGACCTTGACCTTGCCTGAAGGACCTTAGGTCACGGTCATGACACACCCTTATGTCAGAAGCAATCTTTGTGTCAAGTAAGAACTTCCAATGTTTCACCATTAGAAAGATATGGACCGAACACGAATTTTGCACTTTTTCTGCCAGTGACCTTGCCCTTGCCCAAATGACCTTGGGTCAAGGTCATGACACACCCTTAGGTCATAAGCAATCTTTGTGTGAAGTAAGAATTTCCAATGTTTCTCCATAAGAAAGATATGGACCGGACTCGAATTTTGCAGAGACAGACGGACGGACAAGGTGCTTCCTATATACCCCTGAAACCTTGTTTGCGGGGGGTGTAAAAATAACAAATTGCATTTTTATCCACTTCTATTAATCAATGGCCCACTTCTCTCACAAGGGTGCATTAGTTTATTTTCAAACATACACAAAACTTTTACGGCACAAACATGCTCAATTTTGGACTGGATTGTGATTACCGTATTTTCACGACAAATCGTCGATGCAGACGACTAGTCAAATTGCTCATTTTTAGCCAAAATTTTAACAAAATCCTACAATAAGTCAATTCAGATGACACGTCGATCTTATCACTTCAAAATGGCGTATAAAACTGCAGTAACATTATCAGTGTATGATGCCATGATGTCCCCGATATTGATACCAATTATTATTAATGATTAACATTTAAACAATTTTACTTTATACTTATGCATCATATTTTCAAATACCGGCAACATATACAAAGTCGCTTGCATTGTAAACAATTCCCGATATCACGTGCCATCATGTGCAAAACTAAACTTACTTTGACAGAAATATTTTATTCCCATGTATTAAAATCATCACCCACTCTGACCATCGCCAGTGTATTCGCCATTACGTAACCAGCCACCTGTTGACTCGGCGCGTGGTCAATGTTTGTTTAACAATTTCCGGTGTCAGAGGCATGCACCTGTCTTGTGTCGGACTTCAAAGGGGGTACTCAAGTGCAGAAAGCTTAGCAATTACTATGATTTGATGAAACTTGTTTACTTTGTATCCAGTAATGCAGTTACATGCTATAGTTTTACATAGACACTGTTAGAAATAGATCGATCATTTGTACGACTTGAAAATGACGATATATACGACATACATACGTTTCTTCACAA
This sequence comes from Magallana angulata, assembly GCF_025612915.1. Taxonomy (NCBI): domain Eukaryota; kingdom Metazoa; phylum Mollusca; class Bivalvia; order Ostreida; family Ostreidae; genus Magallana; species Magallana angulata. The sequence goes on from NW_026441569.1 coordinate 406,647, forward strand.
TGTTTATTTAAACAATAATCAAATGGTTTGACTATAATAAATCAATTAAACCATTTCGTTTGATGTTGTTTTGGTTTATATCTGCAAACATTATTACTTTTAATTAAGCACTAAGCTCGGTTGCCATCCTTCTCTACGTATGATGATCTTCAACTTTATGAAATTCTTTAAGAAGTGGCAAATAATATTTAATACCGCCCATGTAAATCATGCCGTCCTTTTTAAGTAGAATTGTAAGAACTTTGACTCTAATATCGCTTGGGTCATGTTCCAATCACGAAATTACAGTAATTACGCTTGGGTTATAAAATTATCATTAAACATTGATGGTTATTTGGGAAAATGGCGGCCGTCAATTTTCATCGTCTGTGCTATGCTCCGATCACAAAATTAAAGAAATTGCGCATGGGTTATGAAATTATCAAGAAACATCGATAGTTTTGAGGGAAATAGCGGCCGTTGATTTCGCCATTCTTTTTGTGCGTGTTATACATAGGACCTGCTGTTTTTTCGCCATTTTTTGGTCAACTTTGGGGGTGCGTATTATACACGAGTGCGTATTATACACGAGACCTTACGGTAACAATAATCAAAGAATTGGACAATAATTAATCAATGAACTATAATCACTCTTATAACTGTACTCTTTATATACACAGGGAGTGAAATTGCCGTATAGATGTCAGCCTTAGCAAGATTATTAGCACAACCGGGATCAGCCTACCGTATAAACAATAGAGTTGATAATTGCCGATAACGTATTTCAAGATTGATTTCGACCATAAAATATTTCTTATTTATACTTTCCACTAAGAACTCTTTACTAATAAAATACTAAAACTTTAAAACATTCCCCGGACCTACTGCAATATTTTTTTCCCTTCAAGTTTGGTTTCAATTTTACTGTGCAATATTATCTTCCCACTATAGTGATATATGGAATCATGTGACAATGTGTTTATAAAAACGGAACGGTAAAACTTTTAATTGATTAAAGACAATGCACCATTGTTTAATAACTGTTATTAATATGTATTCTAGTGTTAACAGATGAGTGAAAATGATAATGATTAAAGATGAACATTGAATTCAACAACGTAATTTTCAATAACACAGCCAGCTCAAGATGATTAAAACCAAGATTTTTAATACTATTTTCTGACCTCAAGCCTTAGACAAGTCGATCAAGACGATAAGTCGAGTGTTCTGCTTAAGAGAAAAAAATATGCTCAAACATGCTACTCAACCTAAGATTGTAAAATTCAGATGCAGATCGAGTTGCCAATTTAAAAATTAACATGACTGGTTTTTTTGCGGAGCTGGTGATGATGTTTCAAAGATTTTCAATACACAATTATTATAAGTTAATATGCGAGGACATATGCTGAAAAACATCTACTGTTTCAAAGATTTTCAAAACTGGGACAATTATTGTAAGTTAATTAGTGAAGACATATGCTGAAAAAATCTACTCGACTGGATTTCACAGCATGTCAATCCGAATTTTTCTGTCATTTTGCAGCAAGCTTTTTGTGATACAAGTTACAACTCATGAGATAATCTGCATATGGCACATTTTGAACAGTTACTTATATTCATTTAATAGTTTAACAGTTTATGATTGTTTCCATTCCAAATTAATTCTTCCAACCCATTTACTTAAACACCTTGACTCACGGTTGAAACCCAAATAAACAAGCATTCTGAGAGTATTGCATAAGCAATAATCGGTTTGTAGAAATTTGTGAAAAACAATGCACTGTTATGCAGAATATCATATCTAACCAACTTCTGTACCCCGATTCAACAGACCAACCCGATAACATACCCGATTGTAATAATACAAACAAGAGGCCCATGGGCCACATTGCTCACCTGAGGAACAATAGGTATGATAAAATCAGCTTAATGGAATCATAATAAAAACAATCTGGACAATGTACAATAATACATGTAGATCCTGTATACCGGTAACTAAAATCCATTTTTCCCCCTGGATATTCTTATGTTAATAATCATTAGTCCCTTTTCTAACAGGATGATTTTATAGTCATATCACATGTTGAGTATTGCAGTTCTCAAAAAGATCTTAACAATTGTTTATATATGGGATATAAAGCTACATCAAACTCTGAACCTTCTTGTGAGGCCGAAGAATTGTCCTGGAGCCAAAGTCTTAACAATTATAAAGAATCATCTGGCTGATTAGTTTCTGAGAAGAAGATTTTTAAAGATTTACTATATATATTCCTATGTAAAACTTTAACACCCCCCCCCCCCCCAATGTGGCCTCATCCTACCCCAGCGATCATGATTTTCACAACTTTGAATCTACACTACCTGAGGATGCTTCCAAACAAGTTTCAGCTTTCCTGGCTGATTAGTTTCTGAGAAGAAGATTTTTAAAGAATTACTCTATATATTCCTATGTAAAACTTCGACCCCCCATTGTGGCCCCACCCTACCCCCAGGGTCATGATTTTCACAACTTTGAATCTACACTACCTGAGGATACTTCCACACAAGTTTCAGCTTTCCTGGCTGATTAGGTTCTGAGAAGAAGATTTTTAAAGATTTACTATATATATTCCTATGTAAAACTTCGACCCCCCATTGTGGCCCCACCCTACCCCCAGGGTCATGATTTTCACAACTTTGAATTTACACTACCTGAGGATGCTTCCAAACAAGTTTCAGCTTTCCTGGCTGATTAGTTTCTGAGAAGAAGAATTTTAAAGATTTACTCTATATATTCCTATGTAAAACTTCGACCCCCCCATTGTGGCCCCACCCTACCCCCAGGGTCATGATTTTCACAACTTTGAATTTACACTACCTGAGGATGCTTCCAAACAAGTTTCAGCTTTCCTGGCTGATTAGTTTCTGAGAAGAAGATTTTTAAAGATTTACTCTATATATTCCTATGTAAAACTTCGACCCCCCCCCCCATTGTGGCCCCACCCTACCCCCGGGGGTCATGATTTTCACAACTTTGAATCTATACTACCTGAGGATGCTTCCACACAAGTTTCAGCTTTCCTGGCTTTCTGGTATTTGAGAAAAAGATTTTTGAAAAATTCTCAAAATTTTTCATTAATTTCTAATTATCTCCCCTTGAAAACGGGTGTGGTCCTTAATTTTCACAACTTTGAATTCCCTTTGCCTAAGGATGATTTGTGCCAAGTTTGGTTGAAACTGGCACAGTAGTTCTTGAGAAGATGTTGAAAATATGAAAAGTTTACGGACAGACAGACAGATAGACAGACGGACGACAGACAAAATGTGATCAGAATAGCTCACTTGAGCTTTCAGCTCAGGTGAGCTAAAAACCCTGTCGATTTAATTTACAACACAATGCTTGACAATATTTTACAGAACTTATTTGTTTGTTAAAAACAATTCAAGGAATGGTCCAAGTAATGCACGAAATTATTACTGACTACATACTTTCCTCGTTTATTCAATACACACCGAATCTGATAATGAACCCAAACATTTAAAATTGGAATATAAAAAATTAATGTTCTCGAAAAAATGTCAACTAAATGCTACAAAAGTGTAAACTTGATCTGTAGTTTGACATTTTGAAGCTGTTCAGCAAAGAAGGTGTTGCAGTTCCTATGCTAATTTTTCCTAAAGGAGTTGCAGATAAAATAGAAAAAATAAAAGTTAAAGATTTCGATGTAAATCTTTTTTCATGCAACGTTGTACATAAAGCAGTGTAGAATGTTATTTGGAAAGTTAGTACTAACTTATTTAAGACCATGAAATAAATTTGAAAATGGTTACACAGACAAATGTGGCAGAATGCACGCTATATAAAAGGGGAATCCTCATCATTGTGAAAAAATGCCTCCTTGAAACAAAATTAATTTAATCTTAACGTTTATAGTAAGACAATTTCTTGAAAACTGCCATTTCCGATTTTTGTTTCAAAGAGGCATATTTTTAAAAAACCTGACTTTTGGAAAAAATCATTAATACCTTTGAAATCTAAAAACGATGTATTTAATTTCCCCTCGGTAATTGATGTCTAGAGTAGTCGAGTGGTTACGCAGTTAGAATAAGTTAAAACCCTGTCTTACATTTTTGACTGGGTTCGAATCCAGAAAAAGTTGGATTTTTTTAATTTTAATTTTATTTCTTTTAATCGCATGGAAAGGTAATGTATAGATATAATTTAAGAATGTCTGAATAAAATTATTTAAACCCTTGTTAATGTAATATTTTGCATGTCTGCTTTTTTTTTCAACATTACTGTGTGGGGTCCTCTTTATAAACTTGAAAAATATTTTCTTCTGAACAAGAGATTTCAAAACAATATACTTAGTATGCATCAATGTAGAAAGTTGATTTTTCACCCTTTTTATGAAATAAACGGGTATGTTGATTTCAAAGATACATGTACAGGTTGTTAAAAGCAAACAAAATCATTTGAGAAAGTATGAATCGGTGATGAAACAATAGGTTACTGCAAATATGTACGGAAACATTTGTACTTTTTGACTAAACTTAGCGTTTATTTAGATACTATAGAAACATAGAATGATTATAATTACAACTCCGACGGTTTTAAAGAGCCAGAATCAGATTTATTCATGTATCTCAAGAATGATATTTTAAACAAGCCGGACAGTAGATATCAAATTGAGATATGTTATAACATTCAAATATACAGAAATCATGTATAATTATAGTTATCTTTCTAACTGTAACCAAATACATGTACTAGTATTTGGTGGCTGCCGTGTGTGATAGAATTGCACGTAAAATGTTTGTTTATTTTGCCTCATACGGAACATACCCGCTATGTAAATATAGTCGTCTACGTAATGTGTCTATAGTTAGATGTGGCTCTCAAGCGATACGGATATTTAAAGGTCTTTTCTACGTTAGGGAATAGTCCCACTGTTTTGCAACACCTTCTTTCATATTATTCCGCAAACGTATAAAGAAAAAAAGTGTGAAAACTGAAGTTGGACAGACGGACGGACCGTTACCTGATAATTTTGCTGTTTTCTCTTCCTTTACGATCGAGGACTTGTAATTTTAGAATTAAAGATCTAAAATGTTGAGTTTTTTCATTCAGCAAAATGTTTGCAAGAAAAAATATTTTACCATTACAGTGAGTCATGAATAATTCAGGGTCACATCAGGCGTGTAAAGCATTATGAGCAAAGCGTGCAAGAATCATGTGAAATGTTTCATCAGAATTCATTCCGAACCTTAGGCTGCTACGCGCGACTATTGTCGAGCCGAAATTTCAGGTCCCCCACTGCTACGCGCAACTATTGTCGTTTTTCCGAGAACGAGTTATCTAAGGTTTCCCCAAGCCTCGCTTTGAACAAAACACGATGGCTGTTGTTAGGAATGAAATTTGATTGGTCAATTGATGTTTTCGGAAGGTTTCTAGAGTTTTCCAGAGTTTAAAATAAATGCTATAGAGCGGTAAACTTCCGAGAAATGAACTTTGTGCCAAGAAATGACCGAGAATTTGATGCCGATCTCGAGGTAGGCTGGTCGCGTGTTGGTCCACCACCATGGAATATCCCATTCACCAGAGAGGAAAAATTAAACGCTAAAATGGAGGATTACGAACCTTTATCGTTTCTAAATTATTTCTTAATGATATGTTTATGGAAATTCTTGTTTAATTGATCAACATCTTTACTGAGATACGTGTGCAGTCCGAGAATGTGAATAAGACCAACATTAAAAAACATTGATAAACTGTTTGATGTATTTCTTTATTTTTCAGTTATTTTGACCTATCAATTGTTTACCTGATGTTCAAAAATGATATGAATAAAAATGAATCCCACAATGTATGACTTATTGATATACTAAGGAACTTATACAGTCATTTGGGTTCTAAAATATGACAATTGAAGAATGGAACAATAAAACGCATTGATTTTAATTGATTTTCACATTTGAACGTACCTAGATTGATAAATACAAGTTAAATGAGGAAGATGAGCATTGCATTGAAATCTTCAACATTTTCTCTTGCACTTAAATATAAGTTTGGTAACTGTAGCATAAATAGTTGCTGAGATATATTATTTTAAAACTCGATGGTCAATTACCATTAATTGTGATTAATTAATTCAGCAGTGGCGGCCATCTTGGCGAAAATTATTGCAGCAGCCTAAGGGTTAAACTTTTAGAAAATTATATACATTATCATCTTTTGAAGAGACAGTACAGCTGAAAACACATGTGTGAATAACTTCAGATTTACCCATTGAATCGTTAGGAAATAAGAAATAACATTGATAGTAACAGTTGAAATACATAAAAATCCCTTTCACATACCTAAATAATGTAACTATGAGCTTCCAGTATTTTAAGGGTCGTACAAACTGGAATAATCTTACATCATTCATTTGTGCTACGTGTGGATTTTTGATTGACAGTATAATTGACACATGCTGAAAACTACAAGATCTTTGCCCGACTGCACAGCCATCATGGTATACGAGGTAAAAGGAACTCTCTAAATGGAACACATCATTACTTTCTTCATAAATTATTAATGGCCGGTTTACCAATTTTGGTTCATTTTAAAATGAACAGACAAAAATCAGGGGTTCAAAATTCCTCAAGCCCAACGTCCCGGACTAACAAATTCCAGATCAGGACTCGGCATTTAGAATCGCCGAAGTCCAGGGACTTGGCATTGTGTCTTGCTTATCTTTTTTTAAATTAAAAAAAAAGTTCGTAATTATAAATTTAAATTAAAAATAAATCAAATTCCATCATGAATTTAATAAAAATGTGTTATTTTTTTGCCTTAATGAACACATAAGCATTACAAACATTTCGAAAATACAATCCTCAAATTATTTTCTGTTGCGGTATGACCTGCTTTTACACATTTACTCATGTTTCTCCCCTATGACAAACGGCAGTAAGTTTGTTGAATTTTGGATTTACAAGCAGTACTATATGCAAAGGAATGACAAATGAAAGACCCTGTGAGGAACATGAAGCCGGGGGTGACTTGAGGTGTGATAAAAATAATAATTCCTCAGACAAAACTTATGAAAAGAAGAGAATTCACGAATTCCAAAAGCAACTGGCGTGACGATAGGCCTTGGCTTAAATACAATGATATAAAATGTATAAAATAAAACATTATTTTAAACGTATAGTTTTTATTCATTGCAACAAATTAAAATAAATTATCACATCAGTTTTAGCGATGTTTAGGTTGATATAATTTTATCTATCAATCATGACAATGTGGACTTGGGAATTTCTTCCTCAGACTCGCCTAAAATTTACTCTTTAAGTCCTAGACTTGACCATCATAAAAAAAATGTTGAACCCCTGTAAATATGTCAAATAACCCCTCAAGGGGCCTCACTTACAAAAAGGAATTTAGGTTGCAGCAACTCCTATCAGAAACACGCGAAATACAATAAACGTGTACAAGCAATTTAACTCGGAAATCCTTATGCATTGTACTCATTAAAAGAAGTTGTTGGTAAATATGGCGTTATGTATACAAATTAGTGTTAAATCTAAAGCGAACTAGCGTGGCGCGGCGCCATGCCCCATTTTATCAGCGCCATGCCCTTTTAATAGTAAATAAAAGTGATGCCCTTTTTATTGAAAGTAAATTTAATTCAAAACCACCATTGCCCTAGCCTCTGTTTTGATTGCAAAGTTAAACCAACACTCGCTGGACTTCACGCACGGGTGACCTGAGACAATAGACGATACAGGTAAACTAGAGAGGCCCAAGCTGAGGGGGTATACACAGCTGCCCTTAATGGGCGATTTGACACCTAATTACTGGTACAATAATTTGATAAATAACAACTGAACTATCTCCTTGAAATTAGTAGGCTAATTGTACAAGCTAGCTTATAATCATTGAGACATCGTAAGGTTATCTATACTCTGTCCCCGAGATTTTGCTTCAACCACTTTTTGCTTGATATTTCAATAATAGTAAATACCTTTGTGCTCAAACTATGTTTATCCACTAATATGAAAAAAGTCCAGAATATCTGTTTTGAAACGCCCCCTCTAACGCTTCAGGTTTCAATACACATCCAAAAATTGAAAGTCTAACGAGATTTTGCATTGCATCAGCCATTAATAAGCTCGGATGACAATGTTAAAAAATTGTGCGATATATTCCGAGTGTATTCCGAATGGAGAAAAGATGTAAACAATTGTTTTCGTTCCTGTGAAATTTTATGAGTGAAAAGGGATAATTGTTCAATGAAGATATCTTGGATATATTCCCTTTCATTTATTTCAATGGAATTTCTTTCACATGTATATGTATTTTTTTTTTAAAAATCATCAAAAAGTGATGGAAGCAATAACTTGGGACAGACTATATATAGAATTTTTAATGCATTATACTTTAAAACTAGTCAGACCAATGCCATGACTGTTCTAAGGGATATAAATGAATGTAAATCAATTTAAGAAAGAAAAAAAAAGATTAATTCAGAAAATAAAATATTGAATAAGACTTTTGTGAATGCAAAAGCAAATCATTTATTGTTCAATTATCTTGTTTCATTACAGATCTCGAGGTAACACTTGATTACGATGCAAAATTTTCCTTATAATACGCTTGTTTCAAGGATTAATGATTTATAATATTACCGTAGAAAAAGGTGCCCCTTTCAAGGTTTTATAATATTAACCGCGGAGAAAAGTGCCCTTTATACCATTATTTAACATGCCCTTTTCAAATCGTAGATTTAACACTACAAATGTTGGGTCCAAAACATTCAATATGTAAAATGAAATTAGATATGCAAAATTTAAATACAATTACCAGAATACCCAAACATCAAGTTAATATGTAAAGTCAAAAAATGTACCAAATCAGTGATTATCAAAACTACCTATTTTTTGACGAAATGCATGACTAAGGCACTGCAAACTTTACTCTATAAATTATGGGGAGTTTTTTCACCTTATCGCAAGAGTGCCCAGGGAAAATGGATAATTTCACACAACAATATGTAAAGCTGCTAAAAACGTCATAATCCGTGTAACGGAAAAAAGTTAAAATATTTTGTTTTAAAATTAAGAAAAAAATCTTGCTTTACTTTAAGCATTAATTGTTTATTCTTTAGTGTTTATTATGTTGAATCAAAAATAGGTTGACAGTATGAAAATTTATTTCAATCTCCGTAATCTACCGAGTTCATCCAGGAAAATCCTGAGCTCTTGGGCTCAATTGTACATGTGTATCCAATCTCCCAGACTTACCAATTTATTTAAAAATGATGATTTCTTGATGAATGAAAAGTGATCATTAGATAGGATAACTGCATATAATATTATACATATTATAATTGTGTAAATAAACTGTAAAGTAGATGAACTTGAGTCTCATTTAAAGATGTGAAAATCCATATATGATCAAACAGTCAAATTATAGGAAATACAATGTAAGGATAAACTGCATTTAACAGTTAACCCAGGGATTTATCAGTACCTTCTCAGGAGCTGAAATTCGGCCCAATTTTCAAATAAAAACAGAATCATTTTTTTCCCCCAATTTAGCAGTATTTTCCCCGAATATGTATCACACTGCATGTGAACCGGCGCGGTGGCGTCATAAAATCAACTTGAAGATCTATGATGCAAAATTCGGTCGAGAAATAAAACCTTATGAAGCAAACCTAGCCAAAATAAATAATAGCGTGGATGGTAGTGCATATGAAATACTTATTACCTTTAAGGCCACAGCTTAGATCATTTTTCGATTCAATATAATAGTTCTATATTCGATGACAACATTGTTCAGCTTCCCCGCCATCATGGCCATCACGGATTTCTTGTTGACTTCCGGTTTACAAACCCGATCTAATTACATATAATTTTATGATGTGTCGAAAGTCTTTATTTGCTGGTACGCGTGATACAGAATATTCCTTTTTTTTTTTTAGAAATTTTAGAACATTTTAGAAAGCTTTTAAAATTATCCAAACATTAAATTTCTCTCTATATTTGGGACCTCTCTCTCTCTCTCTCTCTCTCTCTCTCTCTCAAATATAAAGATAATTTTTTGTTTGTTTTTTTAGGATGTGCATGGTTTTATTAATAAAAAAATACAAAAAAAATTCGCTTTAGTGCAGGTGTTGCATACAATTTTCTCAGATCGGATGGATGTAGGTTAGGGGACTGTGGTGATGACTTTTTTCTCCAATGTAATTTTTAAATTATTTTCTTTTGCAAAGTTATTGTAATTTAATTACTTTTAAAAATCATATAAATCACACTGACAGTACATGTAATGTCAATGGTAACAACCTCTAACAACAACAACATTACAAGAATTAAATTACATTTATATTGCATTAAATTTACAATTACATTACAACAATTAGAATTACAACAACCAGTATTTGTTGATTTTTTTAAATTTATTACTTTCCAAAGAAATTGACCCCATCCCGAATTTCTGTCATTTGACTACTACATGTAACCAATATTTTTCTTTCATTATTATATATCATTAATTTTTTTATAGCATACGATTCTGTTACAAAATATAACAAAGTTTTTGATAAACGCAGACTGGAAAGTTTGATTAGATTCCACAGTTTCTGTTATCTATATGTATTTCTATCACAAGCGGCATCTCTCTCTCTATCTCTCTCTCTCTCTCTCTATCTTTATCTCTCTCTCTTTCTCTCTCTCTCTCTCCTCTCTCTCTCTCTCTCTCTCTCTGTTTGTGTATATCTCTCCTTGAATGCCTTAATTTTTCTTGTCCTTTCTATTTTTCTCCTTATCTCATCTTTGCATTGGCTTGATTCTTGTCTATTTCTCTTTTGTGTCTTTCTGTCTCTCTCTCTGTCTCTCTCTCTGTCTCTCTCTCTCTCTCTCTCTCTCTCTCTCTATTTTTGCCTCCCTCTAGCAATTTCTTTTCTGATTTATTGACTTCAATTAATCCCTCTCCATATGATTCTCTCTCTCTCTCTCTCTCTCTCTCTCTCTCTCTCTCTCTCTCTCTCTCTCTCTCAGTCTCTCTGTGTATATCTCTCCTTGAATGCATTAATTTTTCTTTTCCTTTCTATTTTTCTTATCATCTTATCTTTGCATTAGCTTGATTTTTGTCTATTTCTCTTGTTTGTCAGTCTGTCTGTCTGTCTGTCTCTCTCTCTCTTTCTCTCTCTCTCTCCCTCTCTCTTTCTGCCTCTCTCTTTCTGCCTCCCTCTAACATCCTTTTCTGATTTTTTGTCTTCAATCAATCCCTCTTCATATTACTCAGCTCTCTCTCTTGATGATCTCTCTCTCTCTCTCTCTCTCTCTCTCTCTCTCTCTCTCTCTCTCTCTCTCTCTCTCTCTCTCTCTCTACTTTATGTCTGATCCATGTGTACAAAACAATTATAGAAATTTGCACATTTATACATTTATTTATTTTTTGTTCTGTCTAAATCGATTCCTTTTTTTTTTTTTTTAATTCCATGTGATTTTCACGTCATCAATCCTCTCTTGGGCCCCTTTTTTCCCCTTTTTCTCTGTCTCTGACTTGATAATTGCCACATGTGTGTTTCAGCAAGGTTTCATATTTCTTATCTGACTCAGTTTTGGTACAACATTCCAGTGTGGATTTTAACTCACCAACTAGGCTAGCGATAGAGAGTTCATGCACCCCCCCCCCCCTTTTTCCTCCGAACACAGGATAAAGGATTTTCATGTTACAACAAATAGAAGTTGAAAAAAAGTTTTATTGAATATTAAAAAAAAACCACTTTCAAAGAAAGCAGATATATGTACATGCACACAGAATGAGTAGATATAAATGATTAATCTGCAATTCTCTGTATTCAATTTGTAACAGCTAATGGTCATATGTTATCTTGAATTAATACATCATTAGAACAAGAAACTAAAAAATAAAGATGGAAACTAATCCAGAGGATCAATATCTTAATATTAATTATATCCCCAGTCACTCTCATCAACTTTTATTATGTTTATTATGATTCTAAGTGCATATCATGCATGTATTCTCCCTCTCTCTCCCTCTTTCTCTCTCTCTCTTTCTTTCTCTCTCTCTCTCAATTACAAGAGATTCTGCTAAAAACTAGTGTTTTCTGAAATATAACAAAGAATGTAAAATCACACAGAATTCAGTATTTTAATAGCTGATATAATTTCAAATTATGATTCCAATGAAGAGGAATGGTGCTTTTCAGTAAAAAAAAAAAGTGCCTGAAATTTTGTACATTAAACAAATCAAAATGCTAAAAACAGAATGGACTTAGCAATTTTCCTTCCAAACTCCCATCTACACATGACCACACAGTTATTGGATGGATATAGGCTGTGAATTTAATCTAGATATTGATCTTTATAACTCCCAATTTTATGTGATAAAACATGACACTGTTTTTTGTTGACTTCTGAATTTCATCTTATTTTGATGATATTGTGTTGATAAATCCTATGATCTCATAGAAACAGTATAATTCATGGAAAGAACACATCTAGGGAAGTCAAAGAATCAGTCATTGTAAAAAATACACCAAAATGTGATTTTATAAGACCCTCTTATGATAAAAAATGAGATATTAATCATTAACAATAGTTCAATAGGTTAAAACAGGACATTTTTATTGTTGATTTCTGAATTCCAGAGGAATGGTGCTTGAAAGAAATTAAAGAGTTTGAGAGACTATTAGAGAAAAATGAAAATGATGTAACAATTTTGATTGACACATTTTTCCTCCTAACTCCAATCTGCATATGAGCAAATATTACATGGAAATAGGCAGTGTATGAGATATTTTCCTAGATGTGTATAGATGTAGATAGAATAAAACACATATAGGGTGGACGATGGCCTGTGAACCACTTATTGTAAAACAAAACGAACACAAAATAGGCTTTTCTTATGCCATTTATATGAAAAAACATGACATATTGATCATTAGCATTTATTTTGATGGATTAAAACAGGATATTTTTAGTGTTGATTTCTGAATTTCATTTTATTTGGATGAGTTTGTAATGTTAAAATCCTAAGATTTGATAGAAACAGTTTGCTTGAGGTTTGATCAACAGACCTGCCAGCTGTATAGTATGTATATGATTTGGAGGAATAAATTTTGATGATGTGTAATGATCGATGAATGTAAAGTATCATCTTGATCACTTTCCTAATGCAGAGGAGATGATCTTGATCGAAATGAAAAATCTGAAAGAGTTGTAGAGAAAACTGAAGATAATAAAAAAGATTCGACTTTGAGTGTTTTCCTCCAAACATTCCAATCTGCACATGAGCAAAATGCATAAAGTGTAAGATAAATTCGAAGATGTGTCCTTGGAATGAACTCATCTAGGGGATCTAAGGAAGTCAATGACCAAGGAACCAGTCATTGTTAAAAAATGAACACAAAATGAGAACTTCTATAATTGTCACTTTTTAACAAAGCAAGAGATTATGATCATCAACACTCAAATTAATAGGTTAAAACAGGACATTTTTTATTGTTGATTTCTACATTACATATTATTTAGATGAGTTTGTAATGAATTGTAATTCTAAGAGTTCGCTTGAGATTTAATAAGTAAAAAGTCCAGCTATGTAGTGTTAATCGCATGGTGTTATATTATTTGGTGGAATAAATTTTGATGATGTGTAATGATTGATGAATGTAAGATGTCATTTTGGTCAAGTTCCCAATGCACTGAAATGCGCATGGTGCTTGTTAGAAATGAAAAATTCGAAAGAGTTGTAGAGAAAAATGAAAATGATGTAACTGTTTGGACTTTCCTCCAAACTCCGATCTGCACATGAGCATATAGATATTTCATATACATGTTTATTTATTCACCAATAAAAGGCCCTTACGGGGTATATACATTAAAAACAATAATAGCATGACTACAACAGATAATGAACAGATAACAGAAAATCTAGAATGTTCAGGTTCATATTACAAGCAACCATATGCAAAATGATGCATCAATACAATGAAATCTATGTGCGGGTTATACGCATTTAACTGTGTGATATAATGCGTGAATACTATATACAGCTATACAGTTCATGGAAATAGGCAATAATGAGATATTTCCATAATGTGTTCATAGAATAAAATACATCTAGAGTGGCCTGTGGCCTCTAAACCACTTATTGTAACACAAAATGGAATTTGCTTATGCCATTTATATGACAAAACATGACATAATGATCATTAACATTTATTTTGATAAGTGCAAACAGGACATTTTTATTGTTTGTAATCAGACAGTCCTTTGATTTGATAGAAACGGTTTGCTTGATGTTTAATGAAGAGGCATGCCAGCTATATAGTTTTGATTGCAATGTGTTATGATTCGAAGGAATGAATTTTAATGATGTGTAATGGTTGCTGAATGTAAAGTATCATTTTGATCGCTTTCGAAATGTAAAGAAATGGTGCTTGTTAAAAATGAAAAGTTAGAAAGATTTGAATCGTCATGCTGCAAACTGAAAATGTTCAAATTACGCTGGACTCGGACATTTTCCCTCAAAACTCCAATCTGCACATAAACAAATGGATAGTACATGGTAATAGGCAGTGTGAGAGATATTTTTCAAGATGTGCTTATGTTAATGAACACATTTAGGGTAGTCAATGGCCATTGAACCCCTTAATGGAAAAACAATGAAAACAACATGGGATTTTCTTATGCCTTTTTAGTGACAGAACATGAGATATTGATCATTTACACTTATTTTACAGTGTTAGGGAGGTCAGTACCTCAAAAGCTAGTAATGTCAATTATCCGAAAACCACTTGGATATAAGCATGATGATCTAGCATGTTCATTTATTTTATTTGTGACCTATTTCACATGCCATCTTTCGGAAATATGGGGCCCAAAACAGAAATGATAACTATCCTGAAATTATTGCTAAAATTTGCCAAAAATTGATTCATTGAAGAAATCAAACAAATATTTATAATTTGAACTAACATTTAGTTATGATTTCAATACATTATGATGTTGAACACATGTAGTGACTATAAAAGTAATATCCAAGTCAGAGTTAAAAAAAAACACCTTGCTTTACTGATGCCTTTAAATGTAAGTACAGCAGCAAATGTAAAGATTGTTATAATACTTTGGAGTAATCAAATCATAACGCAAATAAAAAAAAATAGAAAGGTAATGACATTTTTCGAAAACTTTGCATACAAACAGTCATGCATTTAATGTCTAATGTCTATAAATTAAGTAAAAGTAGGGGTAACATCTAAAAAAGATAAAAAAGATATTACATGAAATAAGCTTATTTTAGGCAAAAATACGAGTTAAATTTTTCTTCACTTCTATGAAATATAAGCGAAATATGCCAAAATGTATCGATAAAAATATTGTTCAGAAATGTTTTTCAGAACAACATAAGTGTATCGTAAGACACAAATTATTTAAAAGTTTAGTCTGCTCTGAAAATTAGGAGGCTGAAGTAACAGAACTCTAAAACTATTGAATTAGGAAAATTGTTCATTTTCTTCCGCCACAATATATAATCCCCATCTACACTCTGTAAATATACAATTTTCTTTTAAAATGTTTATCAAATATGGTTTTTTTGGCATTGTTGTATATAAATACACAAATAGAATCATTATATGATGCAAAAATTTTAGATTAGAGGTGACATAAAATAGTTACCCAAAAAGAGAGGAGCGAACCTCTTGAAAACGTGACATCATTCATTTTGATTTTTGAACTTTATGCGGATGAGTTTGTATTGATAAAATCCCATGATAGAATAGAAACAGTCCCCTGAGAGTTTAAAGAAGAGACCTGCCAGCTATATAGTGTAATCTCAAGGTGCAATACGATTCAAAGGAATTACATTTGATGGTGTATAAATGACTGCTGGGTGTAAAATGTCATCTTTATCATTTTTCAAATGCAGAGGAATGGTACTTGTAAAAAATGAAGGATCTGAAAGATCTAATCATAAAATCGAAAATCTCCTAACAGTTTAAACTCAGGGTTTTCCAACAAACTTCCATCTGTACATGCATTAACACACGCGGATAGTGCATTGAAATAAGCAGTATATGAGATAATTTTTAAAGATGTGTTCATGAACACATCTAGGATGGACAATCGCCTTTGAACCATTCATTGTTAAAATTTTGTGCGTACATAATTGTATTTTTCGATGTCGTTTATTTGACAATACATGAGGTGTTAATCACTATCACTCAAATTTGAATGACTAAAACATGGCATCTTTTTTGCTGATTTCTGACTTCATCTTTCATCTAATTTTAATTATTTTGTAATGATGAAATTTAAAACTTCCCGCAAGCAGTTTGCTTAAAGTTTGATGAAGAAACATTCCAGCTATGTAGTATTGATAGCAATGTCTTATATATGATTAGGAGGAATACATTTTTATGATTGGTAATGATTGATGAAAGTAAAGTGTCATCTTGGTCACTTTCCCAATGCGCTGGAATTGTGCTTGTTAAAAATGAAAAATCTGAAAGAGTTGTAGAGAGAACTGAAGATAAATAAATCAAACAGACAAGACTTACAGTTTTTTCTTAAAACTCCAATCTGCACATGAGCACATAGATAGTACATGGAAATAGGCAGTAAATGAAATATTTTCCATAATGTACATGTATTCATTGAATGAAACAATATTTAGGGTGACTGATGGCCAGTAAACTACTTATTGTAAACCGAATGAATTCAAAAATAGGATTTTTCTGATATAATTTAAATGACAAAATATAGAAAACTGATCATTAACACTTATTTTGATAGGTTAAAATAGGACATTTTTAATGTTGATTTCTCAGTTTCATCTTATTTGGATTAGTTTTTATTGATAATATCTAAAGGTTTAATAGCAAATATTGCTTGCGGATTATTGAAGACTCTTGCCAACTGTAAATCTTTGATAGCAATGTGTAATTGATTGGGAAGAATAAATTTTGATAATATATAATGGGAGATGAATGCAAAGTGTCATCCTGGCCACATTTGTAATCTGTAGGAATGGAATGAGGATTCAGAACAACAAACGGAAAATATTCCATCATGTTGGACATTTTCCCTTAAAACTCCAATCTACACATGAGCACATAGATGGTGCATGGTAATAGGCAATGTGTAAGATATTTTCCAAAATGTGTTCATATAATAAAATACGTCTAGGGTAGTCAAATCCTCTGAATCATTTTTTGAAGAAAGAAAAAATAAACACAAAGTGTGGCTTTCATCTTCCAATTTTTCGATATCTATTGTTTGTATTTATAAATTTCAAACAATCGATAATAATTAAGGTTTTGACAATATTGGATGGTAACCATCCGGGTGCACGGACTTTTTCATGGTTAGTGAGCACCAGTTGTCTATTGAAGAATTTGTACGCACGAGTTTTACGGGCCAATATTGTTTGGAATAAGAACTGCAAAGGATTTGTTTAAACTTCTTTTGTTAAGGACATCACTTTAGTTTCAACAGAATCTACCTTATGTCATGCCACGACTCAAAGAAAACCAACGTAATCGTGCTATTGGGATGCTGAAAGCTGGAATGGCACAAAATACTGTAGCAAGACACTTTGGAGTTCATCGGAACACCCTATAGTAATTATGGAGACGTTTTCAACAATCTGGCAACACTCATGATCGACCGCGTCCTGGGCGACCTCGTGTGACGTCACTTCAACAGGACAAACACATTAGACTGGTGCATGTGATAAATCGTTTTCCAGACAGCAAGTTTGACTGCCCGTAGCATTTCAGGGCCGAGAAATCGACTAATTAGTCCAAGAACTGTGCGTAATCGTCTGCGCGAGCAAAACATTAGACCAAGACGTCCAGCGGTGCGCCAGGACTGCTTCAACGTCATCGTATCGCGAGACTAGCGTGGTACACACGACATCTGCGATTCAGAATACAAGACTGGGCCAAAATTCTGTTCACTGATGAATCCAGATTTCATTTGGATAGCAGTGACGGCCGCTGTAGGATATATCGTCGCGTTGGGGAGCGTTACCAGGACGCATTTGTTGTGCAATGTCGACAATTTGGTGGAGGTAGCGTTATGGTGTGGGTTGGAATGTCAGCACGTGGAAGGACCCCTCTACAAATCTCAACGGCGTACGCTATCGAGATGAAATTATTCAGCTTCATGTGACACCCTTCATACAGAAACATCAAAATCACACCACTCTGTAGCAAGACAACGCAAGGCCCCACGTTGCACGTGTGGTCAGGGACTTGTTTGTTCAACAGAATGTCGATGTCTTGCCTTGTCCAGCTGTTTCCCCCGATTAGTCGCCGATCGAGCACGTTTGGGATGAAATGGAAAGACGTTTACGCCGTTTAACAGTCAGAGACATTGGCTGATTTAGGCCAGGCTTTAACCAACATCTGGAACAACATCCCTCAAGAATTTCTGAACACTTTAGTGGCATCAATAAGGCGTCGCTGTCAAGCATGCGTGAACGCAAATGGTGGTCACACGCGTTATTAATTTTGTTAATTCAATTTCAAATAACAGTGACTTTCGAGTGTGCTGAAATTGACGTTATTCGACGTTGACATTAATGTGTTATGAGATGTTGTTACGAATACATGTATTAACAGTATTACCAAAAAATGTGTTCATTGTAATTTTTAAATGTTTTTTCATATATTAAATAATGCACAATTTCTTTTTTCCGCTAGTATATTTGATAGGTTGAATAGGTGTCTCGAGGTTTACTGTAGAGACTTGCCAGCTATAGAGTTTGATTACAATTTGGTATATAAATCAGATAAATAAATTTGGGTGATATTTTAATATGGTTGCTGATTGTAAAACATCATCTTGATCATTTGACTTATATCAGTTATAAATGAAGAATCTGAATGATTTAAACAAAAACCTCCTTCTGCTCATAGGCACGCGAATAGTGTATGGAAATGAGCAGTGTGTGAGATATTTTCCAAAATTTGTTTGTGTGATAGAACACATCTAGGGTAGTCAATTGCCTCTGAACCACTAATTTAGAAAAAAAAGCACGAATGTGATTTTTATATGCCATTTATATGACAAAACATGGGATAATGATAATTAAAATTCAATTTAATAGGCTAAGACAAGACATCTTTATTGTTAATATCTTACATTCGTAATATTTGGACGAGATTCCAATGATAAAATCGTAAGGTTTGATACAAACTGTTTGCTTAGGTTAATTGAAGACACTACCATGCATATAGTTTTGATAGCAATGTGTTATGTGATTCGGAAAAATAAAGTTTTGATGATGTGTACTAAGAGATGAATGAAAAGTGTCATCATGATAACTCTCCTAATGCAGAGCAATTGCGCTTGTAAGAAATTGAAGAATCTGAGAGAGTTATGGAGAAAACTGATAATGATGTAAGTGATATAGGACTTACACATTTTCCTCTTAACTCTAATATGCATATGTGAACATATATAGTACACGGAAATAGGAAATGTATGATATATTTTCAACGATATGTTCATGGAATAAAACACAAATAGGTTGATCGAAGCCTGTGAAGCACCTATTGTAAAAATATGAACACAAAATGGGAATGTCTAATGCCATTCATATGACACTTGACGTTTTAATCATTAACACTTATTATAATAGGTTATAAACAGAACATTTTTATTGTTGGTTTCTAAATTTCTTCGTTTTCGGACGAGTTTGTAATGATAAAATACGATTTGATGGAACTAGTTTGTTTGAGGATAAAAGAAAAAAACATGTCATCTGTATAGTATTAAGTCGCAATGCATTGTATGATTTTGAGGAATAAATTTTGATGATGTATAATGATTGACGAATGTAAAGTGTCGCCTTGATTCCTCTCCTTAAGCGTTGGAGTGGTTCTTATTAGAAATGAAGAACCCGTATGAGTTGTAGAGAAAATCTTAAAAAACGATTCAACGGATTGGACGTCGACATTTTTCTTTTAAACTACCTTCTACACTGGAGCACATGAATAGTGCAGGAAAAAAGGCAGTTTATGAGATATTATAAGATGTGTTTATAAAATGGAACACATCAAAGGGGGCAATTTGCATGTGAACTACTCATTGTAAAAAAAATGAACACAAAATTTGATTTCTAGTGTCAATTATATGACAAAACATATTAAACATGCATGGTCCATTTTATTTTAACAGTACTAATTGATATTCCATTCAGTCTAATTATCTTACAAAGTAATAGACTTTCGCCTTTTTACACCAGCAGAATCGGTCTCATGTCAAAGTTAGAAATATTTAAAGTGAATAAGAATTAATTCTTTATAGGTTTACAATGTATTCAAACCAAATGCATGATTGGAATGTGCAGGATAGTGAATCGTTTAGTTTCGCCCATCGCATGTTTTGCATCAATTTTTAAAGCGCTAAGCATAGCTCAGCGCTTTATTGTCGTTAGACTTCTATTTCCGGTGCAAGGAATAACTGCCCTCTATGAGCAGAAATAAACATCATTTAAACTGGTAAGAGGTATAGGGAACCAGTTATCTGGGTGACGGAAATGGCCGAGTAGATACGATTGGTTTGCGGGGCTTACGTACATCAGCACGGGAAGCTACGCAATGATGAAAAAATATAATGCGTATTCATGATCAGAAGCTAAAATATAGAAAAATAAAATCGATTCTTTGCAAGAAAATGTCAAAAACTGTGATAAATTACTGTTCAAAAGGTATAATTTGTGATTTTAACATATCTTTTTTCTGGCAAGTATCCATATACAAGTCGTGTTCAGCTTTAATTCACATTATCTTCAGAAAGTAACATATATTTAAAGAAATCTGGCCTTCGATACTTTAAATTGATATTCATTAAACATAAACCAAAATTTCAATAAGGCTCATTTCCGCCTACGCTTGCACACAGTAAATTTTCTTAGAACCAAGCTAGGTTAGCGGTTTTTAGTACTTTCAGTACTTTGATTTACAAAGCAGACTTCTCAAATAAAAGTGAACAAAATGTTGACAGGTTTATTTTTGATATTCCAAACCATTAGGACCTTTACTTAAATCAAAAAATGACAATAACAAACCGGCAACCATCTCAAAAATCTATAAAACAAAATAGAAATTACAGCAGAGTAACACGAACTACTAAAACAATAGAGAAGGAATCAAGAATGTCAAAGTCGTAATACAGTCATTCCCGCATCGACATCAGGTCAAATTTTAAAATGAGGAGAAATTAATAACGCGATACCCGTTTTATCAGATTTGTTTTGTTAAATAATCTTGTACTTCAATTCTAATTGAAATATTGCTTAATTGACCAATAACCATCGTTAAAAAACTTAAACAAAATTTGATATAAAATCGGACCAAGTACCTTTAAGATAATAATCATTAACACTTATTTTAGAGAGTTAAACAGAACATCTTTATAGTTAATATCTGAATGTTATTTTATCCCGATGAGTTTATAATGATAAGATTTGATAGAAACAGTTTGCTTAAGGTTAATTGAAGAGAACGGCTAGCTATCAAGGTTTGATTGCAATGTGTTTTATTTTAAGATATAAATTTAGATGATTTATAATGATTGATGAAGGTTAATCAATATCACCTTTCTAAACGGAGGAACGGAGGAAATCTGAAATAAAAATCTTCGAATAGATTGGTTTAAGATATATTCCCTCCAAACTCTCGTCTTTACATTGGCACATGGATGTTACAGGGAAATTTTCTAATATGTGTTTATAGAATAGAACATAGTTATGGTAGTCAATGGCCTGTTTAACACTTTTTGAAAAAAAAAATGAGCGCGAATTCTATTTTAGTATGCAATTAATGTAACAAATCATGAGATATTGGTCATTAGCACTCAATTTAATAGGTTAAAACAAGAATTTTTTTATTGTTGTTTTTTGAATTTTATCGTGTTTCCTTGACTTTATAATTATAAAATGCTAAATTTTAAAAGAAACAACTTTCTTGAGATTTATTGAAGAGACCTGCTAAGTATTTAGTTTTTGATTGCAATGTGGTATATGTTTCGAAAGAACAGTTTTAGGTGATGCGCAATAATTAATGAATGTAAAGTGGCATATCAAATTCGTTTATAATGCAAAGGAACGTTGCTTGTTAGAAAAGAAGAATCTGAAAGAATTTAACAGCTAACTGAAAATGTTCAAACAGAATGGAATTATACTTTTGTTTGTCCAAACTCCAATTTGCACATAAGCACATGCACTGTATATGGTAATAGGCAGTGTGTGAGATATTTTACACGATGTGTTCATGGAATGGATCCGGAACACCTTTAGGGTAGTCAATGGCCTGTGAACAACTCAGTGGGAAAAGGTGAACACAAAACGGTTTTTGGCCTTTTTAATGATAGAACATATTGATCGTTAGCACGTATTTTAAAGTTTTAAAACGTGACATTTTCATTGTTGAATTCTGAATTTAACTTGTACTTATTAAAATGAAGAATCTGGAAGAGGAAGATTTGCATCAGAAAACTCCAAATGTTGAAACAGTTTGGACATGGCTTTCCCCCAAAAACGTCCATCTGCACATGAACACGGATAGTGCATGAAAAATGGTTGATAAGATAGTTTCCATAATGTGCTCATGAAATGGAACACAGCTAGAGTACTAAATGGCCAGTAAACTACTTATTGTTAAAAAGAGCATACATGAGGAATGTTGAAACGCCGTTTTTGACAACACTTGAGATATTGATCATAGACACTCAGTTTATTATGCTAAAACATGACATTTTGATTTTTAATTTCTGACTTTTATTTTATTTGGATGGGTTTGAAATGATAAAATCCTAAGATAGAAGCGATTTGCTTGAGGTTTATTGAAGAGACCCACCAGCAACACGTATTTAGTTTTTATCCAAAAACTCAAAATATTAAAACAGTTTGGCGTGTTTCCCCTTTTACTCTATAATCTAAAATATTATAAGAGAAAAAACAAAATGTTTAAGGGGGATTTGCGGCCATCTTGTACATTTGAGGATAAGATGTCTTGTTTCTGCCTGAAACTGGCCAAAATGTTGCCAAAAGATATAAAAGCAATTCATATGAAGTCCTACATGTCTTTTTGTTTGTAAAATATGCATACAAGAACAGGACAACGCATTTTAATCCCTCTGAACAGCTGTCGAACTACGCAGGCGCAGACTAAATATTTTGAAGATTTAAAAATCTGAAAAAAATATGAAGGGGCCCGGGTTCATTGGTGTCCTCTCTACAACCATTTGTTGAGAAAAAGTTTGAATTTCGAAGTCAGTTGAAACATGATATATTGATCAATAATAATTATTTCAAGGTGTTAAAACATGACATCTTCATTGTTAGTTTCTGAGTTTCATCTTATATGGATGAATTTGACATTATTAAATATAACAATTTGATAAAAAAAAAAAAGTCTACTGGAATATAAATAAAGAGACCTTCTAGCTATATAGCGTGATGGCAATCAGGAATATGATTCAAAGGGTTAAATTTTGATGATATGTTATGATTGATGAATAAGATATGTCGTCTGGATCACTTTCCTACTGCGGGGGAATTGTAGGAGTTAGAAATAAGAATTACATGTTCATTTAGTACATGATCATTTCGTGCAGATCGTAATTTTTTTTTAGGTCGATGTAGGTTAAGAGGGTTGGGTATATTTCAGTCATTTCATCATCTACATGGCTATAAAGTCCAATGAATTTCTGTTAAAATTTGAGGTAATCATACTTTGTGGATGTGAATATAGAACTGTTATTATTACAGTTTCCTAGCCAGAAACACTCCATAATACGTAGTACGATGATTTTTGGATTCAAATGCCAGATGTTGTCACCATATTGATTGTTTGTATTTCTATAAAAAAGTGGTAGTGTAAGAATGAATACTGAAAGCTTAAGATTTGCTGGTCTAATATTCCTTAAAGTGAATATTAGATACATATTACATGGACACAGACAAAGAATATCACTACGGTATGATCTGTCAAATTTGATTACCATGTAACAATAGGTGGAATACTGTGCAGCGATAAGTTGCATTGTCTTTTTGTTTGACTAAGTGGCATTGCCAAGTACAACAGCCAGGTGTTAGATGACAAGTTGCCTTGTAGGTTGGTTGCAAGGTCTGTTGACATTGGAATAACCACACGGCAGATAGAATATTTGTATGTATTGAATGAAAGCTTTTTCGTTTGTCTAGTAGGCACTCGGTAGGTGCCATTATTACTCCTTTCTCGCATTTCCTACAAACCTCGGGTGAAGCAGGCACGGAAGGAGGCGTTTGGTCATGATCAAACACAATTCAATGTGCTAAGGAAGGCCTGAATTCTGTTCTTAAGATATGTTGATATAACAAAAAAAAAAAAGAAGAAATTTAAGTGAAAAAAAATGCATTATCCTATTTAATCCTGTAAATGCCATGAAGAACAATTTCTTTCTGGCCCCTGAATATTTGGAGGGGTTCTTTAGTTTAAAAATGTATACTAGCCATCTTCATTACATGAAACAGGAATGAAACAATACCGTATATCAGTTTTTTTCCGCGTGTATCCAGTTTCCGCTTTGTTCGCGACGATTTCCGAATCGCGGAAAATAAATCAGAGTAAATTTGATACAAAGTTTTGTTTTTTCTCTTTCCTGATAAAGTAAATATGTAGGTAAATTATGGTGAACTATGTTCAGTTAGTTTAGTTAGAGGTAGAAATTGCGGATTCGGAGAACAAGCCCCAGATAATAGATTTGTAAGCCTCGTTGTTTATTTATCAATCCATTGACAAGCTAATTAAAACGGTCACTTTCCTTGCGTAAACTGATGTCTAGATATACCTGAGCTACTGGTATATGTAACGGTACATGATCTATTTATCTATGACTGTTTGCGTCTCTGAAAATAATTATCAGTAATGGTTTCACATTAAAGGGAAAGGAAACTAAAAATATGTTGTACAATAAATCAATTAATTATCATCTACTATAATTGTAAATCGTATTTATTTTCATTAAAAACCCCGAAACAATGAATAAATCAAGAAAATCGATCGCTTAATTTAAATTTCCCGCCGCCATGGGGGCTGCCATTTAACTTTAATCTATGACGTCACACCATCTATTCGTCATGGTAATTCCGACTTTAAAGAATGAATTTTAAACATCCCGATTACAATTATAATATTTATTCAGTTAGCGAAGAACTTGACTTGGAATCAAAAATTTAATCGAGGTCGTTTTCAACTTTGAATGATAGCAGATTAACAGCTGTCATTTACTTATAAAAATGCATATATTTATGCATACAATGATACATGTATTTATTCTTTAGATTGACGTGTGAACTCAAACATTATCAATTTTGTTTAGTCGATTATTTGAGTAACAGAAAGGTATGAACCAGCGTTAATTATACTTAGAGCACTGTGTACATTCATTTGTATATGTAAACCAAACCGGAATAGATGGTGTGACGTCAAAATAATTAAATTTTTTTTGTTTATAATACAAAAGAGTTCTACATCATGTCAGCCTCCAGTAAATACGATTTCTCCAACTTCAAACATTCATTAAAGCTTAATTACGTATTTTATTTTCAAAACAGCATGACCACATGTGATAATTTACACCACTTTATTAAAATAAATAATGTTTTTGACTTTCCTTCCCCTTTTAGGAAATCGTTTACTTGGTTTCATTGTCCGAAAGAGCGATTATTGAGATAATTTTCCCCTTTCACCTCACATGTTTAAAAAATCGTAAATTATATTTTCAATGTGACTTTGAAATAGTGAAAATTTGATTCGCGTAAATTTTGTATACCGTTTTAGGCTCTGATTCGCGGAAAAAAAACATGACGCGGAAAAAACCTGATATACGGTACATACATGTATGTAAAACTATATCGGCAGTAAAATAAAATTAGGAAATATTATTTTCATATCGTTAAAGCCTTGCAATTTTTCAATATTTATTGATTACATATTGATGATTGATGAGTGTGTCATTGCTTAGATATTAAACAAAGTTCTTGATTTCGTTTTTACAAACTTGTTCGCGATATCAACTTTTTGCTGCTTATTTAAAACGTCATCGCTTATATGAAAATGCCCTAAACATTGACTTTATGTGGCAACATTTTCGTTTATTTTCTCTGTACAAGGGCGGATTAATTAAAGTTTTTCAGATCAAGAAGAGAGAGTTAATGATTTAATCTTCATATCTTTACATTAAAGTCATTAGCATTGGACTTCTTTCACAAATCGTTGTGTTGATTACACATGAAACCCCTCTGGCATCACCTCTCTCTAGAAGCCTGAGAGGATAGAGAAATGATGCGTGTGTCGATAATTCGAGAACACTTTCAAATATGACCATATCATAGCATCGGTGATTTTCTACTGGATAATATTGAACGAAGTTATTGAAATTGTGAATAAGGACGGTGAATTGTTTATTTACAACACCTGCAATCATTCATAAATTGCTCTTAATGAGTTTGTGATGGTATTTTTTGCTTTTATCAGATATATTAGAGAGGTTGAGATTTCAAACGTGTATGGGGATGTGTACGTGAACTATGGGAATCACCTAAATTCTTCGCGTATTATGTCATACGTTTTTGTGACGACATGGTTTCTACACGTTCTCTAAATTTGTAGAGCGTCGTCTACACGTAATTACAAACGTGTAGCTTTTTACAACAAATAACATATTATTGATGAGTGAATGTATTCTTGTAATGCATTATATAAATTTAATGCTTCATTTCCATGAATATTTATGGGAAATTTACCATTTATTTGAAATTAACTAAACAAAATTCAAGAATTCATGTCACAAAACTGCGTCAATTTACCTACACGTTTATATCCTACAAGTTAAGAAATCTTAACCAATAAATTACGAAAACGGGTACGTATAGTTTTAACTCGCGTACGCGTACCCGTACACGTTTTAAATCTCAACCTTTCTATTATGATTATATTCTGTTATTTTGAGAACTTGTCGCTATTTCAATACTTGGTGGATCCACCAATATAAAACCATACGAAATGTGAAATGAAACAAGAGTTCCAAATTGGTGGACCCACCAAGAATGTTAAAAAGTTAAAAGCTGTTAATAAATCGCTGTGTTGAATATAAAATTGGTTAGGCAACCAAATAGATACAATTTTTAGCTTCTATGCAAGACAAGTATTCTTAACATTCGCTTATGTAGACTAGTGAAATGATTTACCTAGGTGGACTCACCAAAACAAGCATTTTCAATTTAAATTCATAAGTACTTGGTGGATCTACGAAGACCTATTACCTAAAATAGATTACAAAGCTAGTGTATGCACAAAATAATTAAAAACCCCAAACACACTTGTTTTATCAATGGCAAATAAAACTCAGATTGTGTAGCGGTTCTTTATTGACTAGATAATTTTACCTCTTTTACCTTTGGTGGAATCACCAAACAATGTTTAAAGAATTCCTGATTTTTAGGCATTCGAAAGGTTCTTGTTTTTGTCATATGCTCTATAATTGATTTATTGGTGGGTTCACCAGTTCTTTGAATGAAATGCAAAACTGTATATGGACAAATTCACAGTTGATTTTGTTGAATGACCAGGATCTTGTGTGAATAAGATATTTGATGCTGATCAAAAAGATAGAATCGCCAATACTTTATAATTGATGGACCCACCAAGTTTATTATGAGATATTCGACGAATAAAATTGATGGAATCACCAATATTTTGACTGTTTTTGTGGAATATGTAGGTTTAAAGATACTGTACATTGTGCTTTTGTGTAAAAAAAAAAGTGTGTTCACCAATTTATGCCAAAAATGAAGAAAATTCATGTTCATTTTTGTTATTGCGTTGTGTTCATTTTTCATTTTGCATAGAAAAAAGGTGGACACGAATAAAAATACCTCTTTCTGAATAGAAACAGTTAAAGTGTTTTTTTTTTTAATGTAATGATTGATGAATGTAAAATGTCATCTCGATCACTTTTTAATGTGGAGGATTACAGCTTGTAAGAAATTGGAGTCTGCAAGAGTTGTAGAGAAAACTAGAAATGATGTAACAAAGTGGACTAGGAAATTTTCCTCGAAATCGCAATCTGTACATAAGCATATGGATATTACAGTGAAA